>NC_071353.1:17510000-17652500 GCF_943734655.1 Sabethes cyaneus
AGGAACAGTCCAGTAGCGCCGATGCCCTGCCGACTCAGATTGAAGCCATTGTGCTGCTGTGAACAGAAGCAAAGTACTCAATTATGGCGAAATGTTTCTAATTTTGCTAGCTTGAAAGCTCTCCTCCGTGCTAGCACCAGAACGACGAAGGAGATGCATCGAACCGAAGAACTGCTGCCAGCAGTCAGGCCACTCGAATGTCGGTGAATTTCACCGGCATCGCACTCCTGTCGGAGAATCGAATCTGTACAACCAACGAGTGGAAACATAGCGAGCGAACTTAATGGTGCATTTTCCCTAATTTGATCCGTCCCCATGCTCATATATCGTACACCACACTCGGGCAGCCGCTAGGAATCACGAGAGGGGAGACTAATTAAATCTCCCCCGGGGTATAGTGGCAAATCACCCGACTGACACACCACTGCTTGCAGTTTCTTTGACCTGATTGCGACGATTATGAGGTTGGTGGCGGTGGCTGGTGTCAAAGTTTTCCCGAATTGTCAAAATCCGTAAACATAAATACGACCCTACTCACGCCATCGACCGACCAACCACCCAGTACCTACTTCACCATCAACACAAGCACTACCACCCCAAATCGCATAGGTATTTGTGATAACGAAATCGCTGTGAACGAGACAGTACGACAGAGGAAAATACGAATGCGTGTTTTCCCGAGGAAAACTGAACCCCCCCTGAGACGCCCGCTCTCTTCAGATGTATCAGTTCGACTCGAACCGAACGGCCAGGCGAGCGGATGAGTATACAAACACCAGCGCTGCCAACAGGACGGCGAAAAAAATCAATCGTGAAAATCATGTATTTTTTGTTGCTTATGCTTTCCACACGGTTCTCTGTGAGTACGCGTGAGTGTTTGCGTGCAATTTTTCCTTCTCCCTCCCAGACTCTCTGTTCACCCCCTTCATTTCCGTTACCGTTCGTAGTTAGCACAGGTTGTCGGGGATTATTTTGCCTGCCCAACAGACACTCGATTACTTGGCGACGGACGCTTGGCCGCCCGATTCATTCTTCTCTAAATATAGCCGGAAAAATTGCCATCACCTCTCGTCGTTAACCGATTTCGTAATCTAGCGGATCTGCTGACTGCAGTAAAATTTCCAAACGTCAAAAAAACAAGACACAAGACAAGTTGGGAATGGTCTCGGCGACCCCGAAAAAATACTTTCATGATGTCCTGCCTGTGTTAAACGTTGGTATGCAGGAATGCGTATGTCTGTGTGTGTTTATCCACGCACTTGTCTGTCGTCACGGTGGGTGGTGGACGAAGTTATGGCACCCCCTTTCTGTATGACGTAGAAACACACATTCGCCTAACAAGACTGCTGCGTGACGATTTTGGCGATTGATCACAAGCGGTAGCACCAACAACAACAACAACTACTACGTCGGATTAATGACGCACTGATAAGAACGGCCTTTTTCTTCTGTACACTGCAATCCACTCACTATGCTATCACAGGAAGCCCCTGGAAATCTCTTACGTGACAACTCCAAAACGTCAGCAACAATCTCACACATACACAAACACGCGCCCGCCGAGCTGGTCGGGGATTGCCTGTTTGGGGCTCCCCCTGTGCCTATAGCAACTGGCGAGAAAACTTCCACCAGAGCCTGCCAGACAGCAATCCTTGATATCCGGCTGAAAATTTCGACAAACTCCGGATTAATGCCCGTAGCACTGACACTTGCACTGAACTTTCGGGAATAACTTTAGGTGGCGAGAATCCGCAGCGACACGGAACGACGCTCGATTTTTTGCAATATTTCGAACTACGCGACCACTGCCAATTTCCGATACAGTAGCAGGCTAGCGAGGGCAACAAAACTCGACCGACCGGATAGAAATTTTTGCTCCTCTGCTATGATTGCCGCTGGCAAAACACACGGATACATTTATGCTCGGACGGGATTTTCGAGCGACCGTGCGAGAACAAGAGAACCATCCACCCGCGGAGAGTGGCAGAGCGGTGTCCGTTTTGGTTTCGGTTTTCTTTTCACATAGCATTTTCACGCATGGGGATGGGGCCGACGAGGCGGTGTGCAGTGAGTTTTCCGAAACGCCATCCCAAAACAGCAACCGCGCGCACTGGCAACAACAACCTGCTATCTGAGTGCTACGACGGAGTTTCAATGGGGGAGAGAATGAGTGCCGCAGACGCCGCCGCCGTTGCGGCGCGCGCATGGCAAACAGCTGTTCTTATCAGTGAGTGGCCCGTTCTTTCTATCAAACGGCGATCCTGCGGAGCGCAAGACGGCCAACAATCGCGCTCTAACGTCAGGTTCAAGTTCGAACATTCGAAACGGGCGGCTGCGAAAATGGCACGCAGAAAGTTCTAGCGGCGGCTATACGACGACGACCACAGCGCAACTGTCAGATGGCAGGTACACTGCACTGCACTCGATGAGTTCAACTGAGCGCCGCTATGTGTTCGGTGACAGGTGAAAAGTGTGAATGTCCGTTACCAATACCCGAACATGGAAATAGAACAAAAATGTGGCATATCTAATTGAGGCGTTGTACGTCTTAAAATGCCTCAAATGCTTTTATTGATCAACTAGTTGAGTCCGAATCTTACGATCCGGAAAATATAAATGTCTGTTCAGAATTCAGAAAACTGCGGATACATTCCATTGGCCAGTGTTTGCGAAGATGTTCAATCTTTGTATTAGTTCTTTAAGTTTTTATATTGCATCATTTAGCTCCAAGATGCTCTACATAAAAGAGTCTGCCGGAAACTGAAACAAATAGTTTTTATGGTCGTATTGGATTTTATTAAACTGAATAAAAACTTCTGGCTGTTTGCAACATTTATGTAGTCTGATTTAGAGTAAAATATTGCTTAGAAAATTATTGTACGTTTGCTATCATTCACTCATTTTTTAAAATTTTGCAACTTGGTCCAGTCTGATTTAACACCGACCATATGATATCGCGACAAGCAATCGAGTTAAGCAGGCGAGTCCGGTAGTCGAGTCAAGCAGTTGAGTCGAGCAGTTGAGTCGAGCAGTTGAGTCGAACAGTTAAATCAAGCTGATCAGTCAAGCAGTCCGGTTGAGCAGTTGAGTCGAGTAGTTGAATCGAGTGGTCGAGTCGAGCAGTCAGGTCGAGCAGTTAAATCGAGCAGTCCAGTCGAGCAGTTTAATCGGGCTGGTAAATCAAGTAGTCCAGTCGAGCAGCTGAATCAAGTAGTCCAGTCGAGCATTTGAGTCGAGCAGTCGAATCGAATGGTTTAGTCAAGCAGTCAGGTCAAGCGGTTAAGTCGAACAGTTTGAGTCGAGCAATTCATCCGAGCAGTCGTGTCGAGCAGTTGAGTCGAGTAGTCCAGTCGAACAGTTTATTCGAGCAGTTGAGTCGAGTAGTCCAGTTGAGCAGTTGAGTCGAGTAGTCCAGTCGAGCAGTTGAATCGAGCAGTCGAATCAAACAAAACTCAAGCAGTTGAGTCGAGTAGTCAAATCGAGCAGTCAAGTCGAGCAGTTAAATCAAGCTGTTCAGTCAAGCAGTCCAGCCTAGCATTCGAGTTGGGCAGTTGAAGTCGAGTCGAGCAGTCCAGTCGAGCAGTTTGATCAAGCAAATGTGTCAAGTAGTGGAATCGAGTAGTCCATTCGAGCAGTTAAATCGAGCTGTTCAGTCAAGCAGTCAAGTCGATCTGTTCAATCAAGCAGTTGAGTCGAGAAGTCGAATCGAACAGTTCAGTCGAGCAGTCTAGTCAACCAGTTGAGCAATCGAGCAGTCCAGCAGTCGACCAGTGAGGTGACTGAGAATAGAACTCGTTGCTACGAAAACATGTCCTTCCAGGGGCCTATTTTTAATTACCGATAAGCCTTTTATGACGTCCGGGTCTCCAGGTCTCTGAGGTTTTCGGTACAGACATAAGCCTCTTATATAAATAGATTATATAAATAGATTGGAGAGGATTCTTTATTAGAAGTAAATGCAAGTCCTGGTAAAGTGGAATTTGTTAAATATAAGAAATAACATTGTTCATCAAACTAAAAACTGTATTCGAGAGAAATTGGACACTCAAAATAGGATGTAACAGTAATTCCTCAAGTCCGATTTTCTTCAAACTCTCTGGAGATTACACAGTTGATATATGGTTACGTTTTAACATCATCGCTTTATTGAATCTTTTCCTCAACTAAACGACCAAACGACCGCACCTTCGCTTTCTCCCCTTTCATCTGGTTTAGGTAGTGGTGCAAACTTTTCTCAATTTAGGTTCATTCTCAATCAATTTTGGGCTCTTTGTATTCTTTTTGTTCATGATGGCCTAAAATTTGTCGATTGTACAAAGTTCCGGAATGTTCGAAGGACTATCCGCTTTTAAAATGAGATCAATGTTGTTGTTTTGGAATTAGACTGATTTACGGACTGGGCTTATTGGCCCGCCAAAACAGTGCAGTACTTTTTATTTTTAGTCACCGTAACAATTTTTATAGCAGGTACGTTTCGCTGATATTTCTCGGTGAAATAAAAACCACTAGGTTACTCGTCGGCGGCCACCTATGTAGGTGGAAAGCCACAGTGCAAAAAAGTAGTGTGTCGAATTGATTCCAAGTATGAAAATAATTTAAACGTTCAACAGACGACAGATATGCAACAAAAACCAGCAGAAGACATTTAATTCCTTAACACTAAAGACAAACGACAAAGAACGGACAACATTCAATCCTTGAAAAAGGCTTGAATATAAAGCCGAAACGTCGGAAAGAATTTAAAACACTGTTCCGAATTGCTGATTTCTACAAAAAACTAAAGAGCCGGACAAAAAGTGAATATTTTCATTTAGTTTGGTTGGAAGGACTGTACTATTAATTTTGCAGTTAAATGTAAAAAATCGTCTTTTTCAAGTGAATAAAATTATTTTTTTTAACAAATTAACAAAAACAAAATTATGAAATAAAATAAACAATACTAAAAATTAAACATACCCAAATTTTCTGGTCGATCCATTTCATCCATGTTCATTGCCAGGTTACGGAAAAGTGTAACTATCGTTGGTAAGCAACCACAGGAACAGAAATGTAGGCAGGGACGTTTTGAAGCCATTTCTTTTCTGTTCCTACCGAAGCTACTATCTTGATCCTAATGAGATAGTAATCGGACTGAGAACCAAAACCACTTCCCGTAACACAACACACTTAAAATACTTTAAAACCTTTTCACAATATTTATTTTGAAAATAATTCAAATATAAATGATAATTCTAATTTTCTTTCAATTAACACTTAGCAAGTTAGCACTATACAGCGGAAACCAACACGGTCAACACGAGTAACGAACTGGCTCAAACGCAAACCACAGCCACAGCGTGGTCTAGCTTAACCATGCACTGTGACTGTGATCCGACTGAACCCGAAGCCTAGCAAATATCAACTGATCGATTGAAAACCGTTGCTTTGGACAAAACGCATACCAAATTGGGTCTGCTGATCTGTTCGTGCACCGATTAACGGTACTTTACTACTCTGCCATTTCTATCGATGACTCCACTCATATAGAAGCTAATCCTGGTACAAATAAAGCGCATATAAATGTAATGGTTCTAGCTGTTGGATGAACAGTACGCGATCGTGAATGAATTTTACTTCGTGGACGATGGAGGTTATCGATATAGAATCAGGGAGGGATGTATGTACATAATAAAAGTAGATAACTCTTTCTTTACAGAACACTCAAGTCACGTTTTACGCCCGCTATTGGGGGACCGGACGTAAAAAACATGGTCATAAGACATAAGAAAAGAGAACGTTAATTCATATTTTGGACGTAAAAAGAAAAGACGTTATTTCGAGTTTCCTGCAATTACCTCATGGTATTTGACGAGGACGTAAATTCAAATTTTAGATGTAAAAAGATCCAGTATAGTAGTAAAATGACCAGTATATTGGCAGCACTTGATATATCTCAACATATAGGCGAGCTGACACCCTTTTGGTCTTTTCGAATAGGGCCTTGAGAGATGTGACACTGGTGTCATCGCAATTTCTCAGGTCTCTTCAAATAGATATAGGTGATATGTGGTAGGCGCTAGGCCTTTGATAAGCCGGAATAATGTGCCAAACGGATCCCGCAAAGGCTTTGTGCTGCGAGCCGAAATGTGTCGGGTTAAGACTGGCAGTATTTTGACGGACAATCGTGAGGTGACCAATAGGTGGAAGCAGCACTTCGACGAACACCTGAATGGCGCCCAGGCGGAAAACCATGGCGGCGGGGAAAGCGATTTCGACGGTGCAGCAAACGGGGAAGAGGTGCCAGCCCCAACGATAGGCGAAGTTAAGGAGGCCATCATGCAGCTAAAGAAAAACAAGTCAGCTGGAAAAGATGGCATCGGAGCGGAGCTTATTAAAATGGGACCAGAAAAGCTGGCCGTTTGTCTGCACCGACTAATTGTTAGAATTTGGGATACGGAACTGTTACCGGAGGAGTGGAAATATGGGGTTATCTGCCCGATCTATAAAAAGGGCGACAAGTTGGACTGTGAGAACTATCGAGCGATCACCGTTCTCAATGCCGCCTATAAAGTGCTGTCCCAAATCATTTTCCGCCGTCTATCACCAATTGCGAATAGATTTGTGGGAACTTACCAAGCCGGCTTCGTCGAAGGTCTGTCTACAACGGATCAAATATTTACACTGCAGCAAATCCTGCGAAAGGACCGTGAATACAGAGTTCCCACGCATCATTTATTCGTTGACTTCAAAGCCGCTTATGATACCATCGACCGGAAAGAGCTACGGAAAATCATGGACGAGAACAGCTTCTCCAGGAAGCTCATCAAACTGATTAAATCTGCGATGGATGGTACACAGTGCTCTGTTCGGATTTCGGTTGGATTGTCAAGTTCATTCGAATCACACTGAGGGCTTCGTCAAGGTGATGGTCTTTCATGGTGATGGTCAAGGTGTTATGAACCGAGCGGATACCAAAATGCGGGGCACGATATTCAACAAATCTAGTCAATTCGTGCTTTGCCGATGACATGGATATTATCGGTAGAACATCTGTGGCGGTGGCTAACCTCATACTATAGCCCTGCCGACGCCATCGAACGCTGAACAAAAGAAGGGCATTTCACAATAGACCCTTATAAAACAAAAGCTACTGATCTAAATCGTTGTTTTATTCCCGTAAGCGAGCCAATTCACACAAAAATCCAGTTACAAGTCTGTCCCATCTACAAAAAGGGCGACCGGCTAGATTGCTGTAATTACCGCGTCATCACGTTGGTCAACGTCGCCTAAGGTAGCAATAGCAAGAGAATTCGTAAGCCAGTATCAGGCGGGCTTTATGGGGACCCGTGCTATTACAGATGAAATTTTTACTCTCCGACAAATCCTTCAGAAATGTCGAGAGTACAACGTGCACACGCATCATATTTTCGCATCATATACGATACAGTTGAACGAGAACAACTTTGACAGATAATGCACGAGTGCGGTTTTCCGGACAAAATGACGCGGCTGATCAAAGCTACTCTGCAGCAAGTGATGCGCATTCCGGGGACACTCTCGAGTCCTTTCGAATTGCGCAGAGGGTTGCGGCAAGGGATAGGTTGTCCTGTATGTTATTCAATATCGCTATTGAAGGTGTGATCCGGCGAGCGGGCATCGAAACGAGAGGAACGATCTTCAGCAAAAGTAGCCAACTCCTAGC
The DNA here is from genome assembly GCF_943734655.1 of Sabethes cyaneus. Classification (NCBI taxonomy): domain Eukaryota; kingdom Metazoa; phylum Arthropoda; class Insecta; order Diptera; family Culicidae; genus Sabethes; species Sabethes cyaneus. The sequence continues at coordinate 17,517,682 of NC_071353.1, forward strand.
CTTCGCAGACTACTTCGACATCATTTCTAAAACCCTTGGGACGGCGGAGGCAATCTACGCCAGACTAAAAACGGAGGCTAGGAGGATAGAATTACAAATAAATGCGTCGAAAACCAAATATATGGTAGGAAGAAAGCAACGTTTGCCTCCCACGGACAGTGACCATCGATGGCGATGAACTGAGAGTGGTTGAGGAGTTCGTATGTTTGGGATCTCTGGACACCGCCGACAATAACACGAGTAGAGTTCCAACACGCATTCAAGCTAGAAATCGAGCCTACTTTTCCCTCCGCAAGACGCTTCGATCTAGGTGCATGCGCCGCAGTACAAAGCTGACGATGTACAAAACGTTAATCAGACCGGTAATCCTCTACGGACTGGAGACAGTAAATTTGCTTACGGAAGACATACGTGCACTAACCGTATTTGAACGGAAGGTGCTGCGGACTACTTGCGGAGTACAAACGGAAAGCGGAAAGTGGCGTGAGCGTATAAATCTCGAGCTACAGGCACTGCTTTGAGGGATTCTCATAGTACACCTGGCGAAAGTTGGGAGATTATGGTGGGCCGGCCACGTCGCATGGATGCCGGACGACAGTGCAGTGAAATCCGTTCTCTTCGAGAACCCCACCGGCACTAGGAATAGAGGGGCCCAACGTGCTAGATGGCTCGACCATGCTGAAGCCGACTTGCGTGTGTCGAGACGCGCAACGAACTGGCGACGGGTAGCCCAGAACCGAGCACAATGGAGAGGAATTCTTGCTACGGGAAAAACCACCCTGGCGCTAGGCTGCAAAAGTAGTAGTATAAAGTACTTAAGAGTAACTATCCTATATCATATTGTGTGTTCAATTACAGGTGGTGACTTTTCAACACTATTAGAATTGCATTACTTACTAACGACAGTATTAAAACTATTTACTAGCAGGGATTAAAACCAACGTGTGAGGTAAAACAGCAAAAATCTTAACTTAATATCTAACCTAGCTTAACCCAACTTATGAACTATAGAAGATTTTGTTGGAAATTTGAAATAATTTTGTTTGGCATAGCTTCTAGGCTTTCAACACCAGTGGGTCTATGTAATTCTAATATACTAAATTGGGGCGAACCAACCACCGGCTGAAAGTCTCATTAAAAAAGATAATAAATAATGTACTAAACCAAGGAGTGCGCTTCAAAATCATTTTCAAAATTTTATTCTGAAACATCGGAAGCCTCTTCTCCTTTGTAATACAACAACTGGGCTTTATCGCAAAGGTATTGTTCTTGACTGTATTTGAAGAAAATTATACTTTTTTGAATCAAATTAGTTCTAGATACATTTCAAATTTTTCCTGGATTATTCAAGCACGACTGCTCTCGACTTTCGTCATTCGCCTTTGGTATTCCGTAATTTATCTTTCATTTTTCGCCGTTTGGGTTTTTCGTCTTTTGTCTTTAATCTTTCTACTTTTTTTGTTATGTGTAGGGGGAAGACGTCTATGCTCGGACACTTTAGGTTTTTAAGGTAAAACACAAAAATACCGGCTTTATTACATCTATTTACATATATAGATAGTATTTTTTACAAATTAGCTCAAATCGAAAGCTGTCTTCTATGCTCGGACATGATAAACTGGTCTATTAAAACTAGCATCAATAGAAGAAAAAGATCCAAGAACAATTTAAAACTCCAGCACAGACCTTGTGACTCCAGTCCTGGCAGATCTGCTGTATAAAAGTTGAAAAAAGTTTTATTCACATAATTTCTTTGTTGAGAGTGCTGGTAATGTGGAAAAATGTACGCGGCAACTCCATCTACAAGGTATATCGATAGGTTAGGTAGGTAGGACATTTATGCTGATAGGATAGAGGATCCATATTTCGCCAGGAGCCATATTTCGCCAGTTTGATGAATCCAAAGCCTTTTTATATATTTTTGGTAGACTTAAAAGAAATTATCTGTCGAATTGGTATCAATAAGGTCATGTACTACCAAAAATAATTAATACCTTTGAGTTGTTACTAATTTATCAGAAATATTGATCCTCTACCCTATTTTACGCCATTTTTTCTGATTTTTTCTACGTTTTGTCATAATTGGGACACCAAAAAATCTTGCAATTTACTATTGTTCCATGCTTTCCGAATTTTTATCAATCTTTGTTTTTGAGAAATCTTAGTGTCCGGCCATAGATGACTTCCCCCTACTACGTCGCTTTTTTGCTAACGGTTTCTTATCTTTTTTATTTTACTCGGTTTGAGAGGAGCGAATGCTAACCGAGCCTGTACATCGTCTTTTTGACTCTTTTCTGCGGTTAGTTTTAATTTTTTTATCGTCTTTAGTAGCCATTTTTGTTTGATGGCGTCTTTTTCGACTTTGCTTGTCGTTATTTCTATCGTATTTTTTTCGTCTTTTCATTTCGTTAACGTTAATTTTCGTCATCTTGTCATCACTGCCTTGCCGCCTCTCGCCCGTCTATGTTATTTATAACCAATGGCTCTTTTAAAGGCCACAAGTGAGTTAAAGTAAGATTATTGAAACATGTCAAGCTACGCATAATCATATTTAATACAATAATCTGTGGGCAATGAATCAATGAAGAATTGAATCTGAATACTTCGCTCTTCTCTTTTAAACATTTACTTAAACAATGATTCTTATAAACATACATATGCCAGAAATGCAGTTTACATTAGTTTGTAATCTAATGATCTAATATAGTCCTATGTCACCCTTTCGTACAACCCTTAGGGCTGTATACCTTGTAGTTTTTTCCTCTCAGAAAGAATAAAGTTATGTAACATCCACCGTCCATGAAGTAAAATTCATTCATGATCATGTACTGTTCATCCAACAACTAAAATCATTAGGCGCCTTCTTTGTATATGTACCTACCAGCTTCTGCACCAGGAGTCATCGATGGAAATGGTAAATAAGTAAAGTACCGTTAGTCGGCATGCACGAATAGCACGATCAGCCATCTGCAGACCGAATTTGGCACGCGTTTTGTCCAAAGCAACGGTTTTCGATCGATCAGTTGACATTGGCTTGGTTTCGGGATCGGATCGGATCGCTGTGCGTGGGTAATCAGGCTTCGCGAGTCGCGACGCGGCGGGTTGCGTTTGTGTCAGTTCGTTACTCGTGTTGACCGTGTTGGTTTCTGCTGTATAGGGCAGCGTGTTAATTGGAAAAAAATAGGAATTATCATTTCAATCTACTTTCAGCCATTGTGAAAATATTTTAGAGTGTTGCTTAAGTGTTTAAAAAGTGTGTCGAGTTACAGAAAGTGGTGTTGGTTCTTCGTCCGACTGCTATCTCATTAAGATCAAGATAGTAGCTTCGGTAGAAGCAGAAAAGAAAGTGGCTTCAAAAGGTCTCTGCCTACGTTTCTGTTCCTGTGGTTTCTGTCCAACGATGGTAGTTGGTAACACTTTTCCGTAACTTTGCGATGGACATGGGATTGGATCGACCGTGAAATTAGGGTATGTTTAATTTTTAATATAGTTTATTTTATTTCATTATTTTGTTTTTGTTAATTTGTTTAAAAAATTTATTCATTTGAAAAAGACGATTTTTTTCATTTTTTTGTACTGTCAAAATCAATTGTACAGTCCTTCCTATCAAACTAAATAAAAAATGTCATATTTTACTTGCTTGCTTATTCCAAAAAATGTTGAACTATTTTGTGTGGATGACCACCTGCTGCTTTGGAAGCTTCACCAAAACTTTGGATAAACCACATAGCAATTTGTAAATGAGCACAATTTCATTCAAATAGGGTACGGGAGGCTATTTTCAGGCTATACCTCCAAATTCGGCCTACACATTCCTTTTCTTTCGCTATGCTTTCACAAATAAAAACTTTGTCGCTGCATATTATTATGTTGAAAATAATGTAGCACCCATATTTATGGTACGCAATAGAGACGGCCAACATGCTACTTAGTTGTCTCGAACAGGTTAAAGCCGACTTGCGATTGTATTGAGGCGCTCAATGAATAATTGGCGTCGAGTAGCTCAGGGTCAAACACAATGAAGACACGTTCTTGGTACAAGGCTCAAGCCACCCCGGTGCTATGCTGCTAGATGAGTAGGAGAAGAGAATGTGATCGAATGAGCGAAAAGGGGATTAAAAGAGAGAGAAAGAAAGGGCCAGAGAGAGTGAAAGAGAGACAAATAGATAGAGAGTGAGAAAAATAGATAGATGGAAAGTAAGTGAATGAGAGAAATAGTGAATGAAAGCGAGAGAAAGAGTGATTTGGAGAGAGAAAAGTGTGTGTGTGTGTGTATGTGTGTGTGTGTGTGTGTGTGTGTGTGTGTGTGTGTGTGTGTGTGTGTGTGTGTGTGTGTGTGTGTGTGTGTGTGTGTGTGTGTGTGTGTGTGTGTGTATGTGTGTGTGTATGTGTGTGTGTGTGTGTGTGTGTGTGTGTGTGTGTGTGTGTGTGTGTGTGTGTGTGTGTGTGTGTGTGTGTGTGTGTGTGTGTGTGTGTGTGTGTGTGTGTATGTATGTGTGTGTGTGTGTGTGTGTGTGTGTGTGTGTGTGTGTGTGTCGGTGTGTGTGTGTGTGTGTGTGTGTGTGTGTGTGTGTGTGTGTGTGTGTCGGTGTGTGTGTCGGTGTGTGTGTGTGTGTGTGTGTGTGTGTGTGTGTCGGTGTGAGTGTGTGTGTGTGTTTTTTTTTCAAGGTTTCGGAAAACTAATGTTCTTATCCGGAGCCAACCCGGACGTTGTGTGGGACTCTCACCCACCAAAACCTCATCCTTGCCCTCTGCCTAGATCCCCCCGGTACCACAATGAAGTATTACATCAGGGGGAGGCTGCGCTCTTGCACTTTTCCAATTATCACGCTTTCTAGCGTTTCTCCTTCAGGCATATCGAGGGGATGCCGTGCTCATGCACTTTGCAGTTATCAACGCAGGCTAACGTTGCTGGTCATTTGCGCAGCTAGCTCGCAGTACCCATCGAGACGTGTACCGATTAGAAGGTGCCGACAGTCATAACGTGCACCCCGTCTCAGCCACCCTCGCGGGATTTCTTGACCTGACGAGACGTGACCGATTAGAAAGTGCCCTCCAACATAACGCGCACTCCGTCACAGCCACCCTCGGAGGCTGTGACGTTGCTATGCCTATTTCAACAAGAACCGATCTGAGTATTGGGACTATTTCGGGATGAATCCCATCCCCACACATATGAATCCAGTCTAGGGTTTTACCGCGCCCCGAATCGCATTACTTTGGGGCGTCATATGCGGCTCAGAGAGGTTTGTTCCCTAGGCCACCTTTCATCCAAAATAACTTAACTGACGATGCTCTCGCTGTTCCGCTCTCCACTTACGCTGCAGATCAGACATGATGCATGCGATTGCGCTATTGACGGTATTCCAAATGCTCTCGTTGCGACACATTTCCTCCACCATATTTTCGACGTTAAGACCGGAAGGCAGATCATCCCTCCATGCTGCAAATCTGGGACAGTCAAAAACCACGTGCTCTGCTGTTTCTTCCACGTTCCCACATTCCGGGCATAAGGGCATACCGAACCGGTAAAGGTATTGCCTGAAGCAACCATGACCAGACAGGAACTGCGTTAGGTAAAAGTTCACCTCCCCGTGCTTCCTATTCACCCAAACCGAGAGAGTCGATATGAGCCTGGGGGTCCATCTACCTTTCTGTGTCGTATTCCACTCCTGTTGCCACTTAGCCAATGATTCTGCTCTCATCAGCTTTCTGATTCCTCTGACCTCCTTTTGCCTATAGCACTCGTAGTCCTTCATCAGGGTGATGTCGATGGGAATCATCCCAGCGATTACGCACACAGCTTCTGATGAGATAGTCCTGTACGCGCTCACAACTCGAATGGCCATTAGTCGGGCCGTACTTCTCAGCTTCGCTTTGTTGCGCTGGGTTTGGAGCGCTGTAATCCAGGCTGGTCCGCTATACCGCAGTATCGACGATGATACACTGGCTAAGAGGCGCCTCTTGCTACTGCTTGGTCCAAAGTTATTCGGCATGATCCTAGACAGTGCACTGATGGCTTTCGCTGCCTTTTCGCATGCGTAGTCAACATGACCGTTGAATTTTAGCCGATTGTCGATCATCACGCCCAGGTGCTTCACCTCGCGCTTTGAGGTTATGGTATGTTCGCCTACGGTAATCCCCACGTGTTGAACTGCTCTCCGATTACTCACCAGTAGTATCTCCCTTTTATGGTACGCTATTTGCAGTTTCGCGTTCTGCATCCAACTCTCCACCCTGCAGATTGACTCAGCCGCCAACGTCTCCACTTCCTCTAGCGATTCGCATGTAACCGTCATCACGATATCGTCCGCGAAACCGACGATTTCCACTCCCGTTGGTAGCTCTAGGGTTAGCACGCCGTCGTACATACTGTTCCAAAGAGATGGACCGAGTATTGACCCTTGTGGAACGCCCGCCGTGATCACGGTCGTTTCCTTTCCGAGGTTCGTCCGGTATACTAGCACCCGATTCGTGAAGTAGCTCTTCAGAACGCGACACAGATAGTTGGGGACTCTCATTCTATGGAGCGCTGCTGCGATGGCTTCCCAGCTGGCGCTGTTGAATGCATTCTTAACGTCGATAGTGACCACTGCGCAGTAGCGGTTTCCTCTACGTTTCTGCTTGGACGCCTTCTGTGCTGTCTCGACGACAGTCCGGATCGCATCTAGTGTGGACCTTCCCTTCCGGAACCCAAACTGCCTTTGTGTCAGTCCATAATCGCCCTCCGTATATATGGATAGCCTGTTCAGGATAATCTTTTCCTGGTTTTCCTGGTTTTGGCAACAGTACCAACTTCTGGATTTTCCACTTGTCTGGAAAGTGTCCCTCGTTTAGGCAGTTTTGCATCACCGTGCGGAACATGTCTGGAAATGCATGGATTGCCTCCTTAAGAACTGCATTGGGGATCCCATCCGGGCCCGGTGCCTTCTTCATCTTCAGGTCTTTCGCGATTGAAACAAGTTCGTCATAGGAGGCTCTTCTCTCGTCAGCGTTCTCATCCTCTAGCACCCGGTAAGGGATAGGGGGCCAGGACGTTGGCTCGTGTTCCAGGAAGAGTCCTTTAATTATCATTTTTAGCTTATCTGGGCATCCTTCGGCTGGCATTGCTGGGCCCCTGATCCTTGCCATCACTATTCTGTATGCATCGCCCCAGGGGATGGAATCGACTGCTCTACAAAGCTCCTTAAAGGAGTTTGTTTTGCTCTGCTTAATCGCGTATTTCAGTGCGGCCTTGGCAACGCGTAGGTCACTTCTTCTTTCCTCTCTAGTCTCGGTACTTCTTGCTCTCTGGAAGCACCTTCTAGCTCTGTTGCAGTTAGCTCGTAATGCATTTGTTGACTCGTTCCACCAGTAGACCGGACGCCTCCGGTTTCTAGGCTCCACCTTCCTCGCATGCTCTGGTTAGCGCCTCGGTCAGCTCGTCAGCATCACAATTCTGGGCTTCGCTGTGTGGTCGTAGTGCCTCAACAAAGAGGTCCTTGTCGAATGCCTCCATTTTCCACTGCCGCTCTCGAATTCTTCCTGTTTGTGCTGCCACGGGGTTCCGTTGTCCAATAGTGTACCGTATAGCTTGGTGATCACTGTACGTGAACTCTTCGCACACTCTCCAGTTAATGTCGGTTCTCAGCGACGGGCTGCAGAAGGTGACGTCGATGATAGATTCTCGGCCATCTCTGCGGAAGGTGCTGGTGGTTCCAACGTTGCTCAGCTCTACTTCGAGCGTTGCCAGTGCTTCAAGTAGGCTGGCTCCTCTGGCGTTCGTACATCTACTTCCCCATTCGGTTGCCCAGGCGTTGAAGTCACCTCCTATGACGATCGGTCTCCGTCCAATGAGCTCACCAGTTAGTTCGTCCAGCATGCGGCAGAACTGTTCCAGCGTCCACCTTGGGGGAGCATAGCAGCTGCACACGAAGACTCCGTTAATTTTGGCGGCCACGAAACCCTCGTATCGGTTTGTAACCACCTCCTGGATGGGATATCTGCCCGTCACCAATATCGCGGCCATTCCTGCTCTGTCTGCTAACCAGTTACCGTTATCGGAAGAAATTCGATAAGGCTCCGCTATGATTGCAACGTTGCACTTCGTTTCTGTTGTCGACTGCCACAACAGTTGCTGTGCAGTGTCGCAGTGATTGAGGTTGATTTGAATCACCTCCATTATTATCCATTGTGTGTGTGTGTGTGTGTGTGTGTGTGTGTGTGTGTGTGTGTGTGTGTGTGTGTGTGTGTGTGTGTGTGTGTGTGTGTGTGTGTGTGTGTGTGTGTGTGTGTGTGTGTGTGTGTGTGTGTGTGTGTGTGTGTGTGTGTGTGTGTCTGTGTGTGTCTGTGTGTGTGTCTGTGTGTGTGTCTGTGTGTGTGTCTGTGTGTGTGTCTGTGTGTGTGTCTGTGTGTGTGTCTGTGTGTGTGTCTGTGTGTGTGTCTGTGTGTGTGTCTGTGTGTGTGTCTGTGTGTGTGTCTGTGTGTGTGTCTGTGTGTGTGTCTGTGTGTGTGTCTGTGTGTGTGTCTGTGTGTGTGTCTGTGTGTGTGTCTGTGTGTGTGTCTGTGTGTGTGTCTGTGTGTGTGTCTGTGTGTGTGTCTGTGTGTGTCTGTGTGTGTGTCTGTGTGTGTGTCTGTGTGTGTGTCTGTGTGTGTGTCTGTGTGTGTGTCTGTGTGTGTGTCTGTGTGTGTGTCTGTGTGTGTGTCTGTGTGTGTGTGTCTGTGTGTGTGTCTGTGTGTGTGTGAGAGAGAGAGAGAATAACTCAAATGGTTTGAAATGGCTTGCATCATGCTGTTAGCTGCATAGATTAATAATAATATCCCATGTAGCAATAAGAGTTTTATTACACTTTTATGGTGGCATTTAACACCAAAATTGGTAATAAAACCCATCATAAGAGTACAATAAAATTAGAAATTAGAGATTTAGAATCATATTCTATACATACTCGTTTGGTTGACCATTCTGTAACTTTTCAACAATATTAGAACTGCTTTTTTAACATACGTTCGCTAATCGGAATGCGTCAAAAGATTTATGAGGATACATTATTGTACAATTATGCAAATGGTTGATGGTGGCCCGTTCCAGCACAGTCCTGTGTCGATGTCAGAACAGACGAGGTCCTAATGGCATAATTCGAATCGTCGTCGTCTAGCTGGTTGCTGCACAATCAAGAAATCCCACTGTTGTTGGATGGGCATTGCGTTGGTTGGTGGGATGATGCTGGTAGTATGGTGCAGCGCCATACAAGCCCTGAAGATTAATTGCCACGTGAGGAATGTCGGCTGGTATCAATTAATAATAGGAAAGCGATTTGCCTTCGGTGGCAAAATGCGGCAGTACTTCCCGTGCAAAGTGCGACCAAAGGGAGAAAACGCTATCATTTGGTGCACAACCAGAAGATTTACTTCGCCCTTTCGCCGGTAAGATGTCGGTGATGTTCCTGTGAACAGCCTGGAAAAAAGAAATGGGGAAAAAACGAGCACCACCCAACCTAAAGATGCTGTCGTCTGTGACGACGCGTTAATTCCTTCGCCTTTCCGAGGCTGAAAAAGCAACCGAAAAGGATGCGAAGTGGAGTGTGTTTCTCTAATCCTTCCCTGCGGCGAATGTTGCGGCATTTGTATTGTCTGGGAAAGCTGTCCAACTTTGTCGTCATTCTCGAAATTGCCCGTGGAGGATCGGTGCGGTGCGGTGGAATGATGGCATCAATACATCATCGTTTCCAGCGGTCGGTAAGTGTCCCGTGGTGGTGTCGTTTTGAGGACTGCTTTTCAGAAGCGAGTAACCGTTTGACCTGGATTGCGACGAATGGCTGAATGCGGAATGATTGATAATGGAAACGACTCTGTGTGTGTTGGTATCAAAAGAAATAGGCATCTCAGCATTTTTGGATTTCAATCATGCTCTGTCAGTTAATTTATACGATATTTTAACTTAAAAGTCAGAAGTCCAGAAGTTCAAGAAAAAACTAACTTTGTCAGGACTGCTCACAGACTGCCGAGAAATCGACTAGACTAAGAATAAATTTAGTACTGATGACAAAAAAAAGGTTTTCTACTATATAACCGCCAAGCTGTTAAAAAAATAATGGGAAATTCAATTGTCAGACCAACAAAAAATTGTGATGATAATTTTTTCTGTCTTGCTCAGAGTGTTAAAAGATTTGGGGCAGACTTTTGTTTCATTAGATGTTTTAGTGTACATAACTAGGCACTAACAATAGAATCACATTCTCCAAATCCCCAGCATATTTCTTCCCGAGAAAGCAGGGATGCAATTTGAATAAACAGCACTGTTTTATCTGATTGATTATACTTCTGTGCATATTGCACGGCTAAAAGTGCAGCTTGTACTGTTTTAATCGCAAATAATTGCAATCGATTTCTTGCACTGCAACTAGAGTATGATCCGGTAAAACTGAGAATGGAAAAATCCTGGTCTATAATATTATTTCATTGTTAGTTAGCATCAAATAAACGCAGTAAAGATTGCTGTTCCCGTTCACGAAAAGCCAACGAGGACACATCACTGCACACATCACTGTGTGTGCGGGGCCAAAACAATAATCGATCAAGTATGTGTCTAGTAGTGCTGAGGGTCGATCCACCCATGTCGTATGATGACACCCGATGCTACTCAAACACTCCTTCGCTTCATTTCGGAGAAAGCCATTCACGTCAGCTGAATCGCTGTCGCAATGTGCACTTGTGTGCCAGTATGTAGGTATGTATGTGTGTACGTGTTTGTGGCCAGGATCTCGGGTTGCAATTTTCCCCCTCATTAGAGCCAGGAATGGAACCAGAACCGAATGATTGAGCATCTTCGTCGCAAATGAGTTTTTGACACAGCATAAAAAGCGAATTTGTTCTACCGGTGCCGGGCCAGCGTAGCAGCGGTGGGGTTGCTGCTGGAAGTTGACTGTGGAAACCTGAAAACAAGCAAAAGGCAGTGAGATACCATCGTCATCATCGCCGGCAGCCCGTCCCGGGAGTGAAGTCTGTTGTCTGCAGCACAGTTTTCTTCTCCTTTCCGTCCGTCAGTCGGTCGGTCGGTCAGCAAGTAGCCAAAACGCTGCACGATTCGGAGAAGACTCCCTGCTACTACATTGTTGGAGATGCTAAAGTGGATTTCGAACTCCTCCTCTTCCCATCGCATTCTGCTGGCCCCTCGTTACAGTGCTGTCCTAAAGCACATCGGTGGCAATCAAGAACGAACTATCACACTGTGTCGCCTTAGGTCCGCCGAAATGGCCAATGACAGGACAAGCAGCGAGCCAACGGTACTGATTCGAACCACCATCGTAAGTGGCACCAGCACGTTCCAGTCGATATAACAATGCAGCGGATCAGATTTTCCACTTCAAACCTACACGTGCGAGCAACGATTCACGGTCCCACCAAGCGACAGGACACTAAACGAGATGTATCGTAGGAGCGAAAAAATCAAACTTAACATTCTTGCCCGTCAGAAGGGAGACGACGATGGGTGCCGAATCGGTAAGCGTCTTTTTCCATTCGGGGATTACTCTTTTATGCATAATAAATGCATACTGATGATGGTCTCCGGTCTCGGTTTGAGACTCGGTTTGGTCAAGCCAAAACAGCACCGATGGTGGTCCCCAGAATTACTTTGGACAGAAATACGATCAGAACGGAAAGTATGTAGCACTGTGTGTGTGTCCGTAAGATGCGGATTTGAATTTTGAAGAGAGCAATGGGTTGGAGGACAATGTTTTTATCTGCTTTTTTTCCTATTCAGTAGCTAGCTGACCGGTACAGGACAATGGCAAGGAAAATTTCGTCCATGGTTGGCGCGAATTAAGAATATTGCATAAAATGTTTCTATCTTTGTTATGCAATGGTAAGAGAGTCGGGCAGCAAACGTGAAGTGATTTGAAAGATCTGAGGGACGACTTTCTCTACCATCTCGGGTCGTCGAATTGAATAATGCCAGCGTGTGTACTACGTTGATAAATTTTCATCCTGCCAAAATGGATTAACCGATTATTTCTACTTCAGATTTCATATAGAATTTTATCAATATTTATTTTAAAAATTATGAGAAAAATGTAAAACTATCATTTCTTAATTTCCTAACCGATTGAATTGGTTTTTTGAAGCAATTGAAAGTTTATGATTCTGTACAATAAGAGGATGGTTTAACCCTAGGTATATGAAAGGGACGCGGAGAAAAACTCGTCCGCCAAACAGCAACAGCTACCGGAATAATTTCGATAAACATCATTCTTTTTAAAAGGGGAAGGTGTGCTATACGCACTTGCGTCTGTAATAAAGTAAGGAATGCACGCTGAGTCACTGAATCAAACAGTGCTTTACGTCCGCTTCCATGTAAACGCGTTTTGCTCGATACTCGATCGATTAGTGCTAAATAGGCAATAAATGTGTATAAAACTGGAAGTCTGATTAATAAATATGAGCAGTACCAGTTCGACACCAGAGATACTCTTCTCGATCATACGATAGCGCTGCCATTGGTTGACACCTTGAAGAATCCCTGATCGAGTATTTAACAACCTAACTTCTAAGTGCTAAGTTTTCCAAATGTAACGGTTGTCGACGCGGCAATCTTTCTCGGCGTCCTTTTTACGCACCTCGGGTTAAACCCCTAACTTATTGTATATTTCATAGACATGAAACTGGAAATTTAAAAATTATGTAAGTACTTGCATTTAAGATGGATGCCAGTTAATGAGCCATGTTATATTTTGCTTATAGGCCGAAGGGTTCCAGAATTCTCTAAATTCTCATATATGGGATCTATGAAACAAAATAAAATATTGAAAAAATTTAGAGTGCCAATCTCCCAGAAAACTATGGGGAAAATTTTCACTGGGAGTCACTGGGAGCAATCGCCTACCTAATCTTTATTTTTCCTTAACTTCACGAGCCAAAAGCGATAGCTTAGTAAGGAAAGGCCCTAGAGATTTGCAATCTTCTGCAAAAATGTGTATTTTGAGTCCTCCAATAATCGCCTAAAACCATACATTCCTGTAAAATGCAACCAACATAAGCTAAGTATGAAAAACTAGTTTTTAAAGAATTTCCAAGGAAAATGCTCAATAGTTCTGCACTCGATAGTGATAAAAATGTTATTTCTTTAGCAAAATTATTTGTCTTTATATTTTTTACAACTTTGCCAAAGAAACCATGTGTCTATCTACTAACACAAAAAAAAATGGATGTGTATCGATCTTTTAGCGACCGCAAAACACATAAAACTCATACTCTTATTTGAGTGGTTGGGGGCAAGCGAAACCCATACAAGTTTATAGTACTCGACTTAAGTTTTAGGATGTAGCACTGATTTCATAAATCCGCTTGCCCCATTTTACCCCAAAGGCTCGTGAAACTATGGAAAGCTTGAATATATGATAGCTTTAAGCAAGTAAAAGGTCCAGAGATTTGCGGTCTTCTGCAAAAACGTGTGTTTTGAGAGCTTCGATAATTGCCTCCCTAGACCATTGTATTCTTGAAAAATGCATCTAACGCTAAGAATGAAAAACTAATTTTTAAAGAAATTTCAAAGAATATGCTCTGTAGTTCAGCACTCGATAAAAATAGAAATTTTATTTCTTCAGCAAAGTTGCTTATTTTTACAATATTTATAACTTTGCCGAAGAAACTATGTCTATATTTCCTAACACAAGAAAATTATTATTTTTATTTTCATTATAGTAAGCAATGACTATCTTTTGACAGTTTTAGATTAAGGGAGATATTCATCTGTCTGTCTGTCTGTCTGTCTGTCTGTCTGTCTGTCTGTCTGTCTGTCTGTCTGTCTGTCTGTCTGTCTGTCTGTCTGTCTGTCTGTCTGTCTGTCTGTCTGTCTGTCTGTCTGTCTGTCTGTCTGTCTGTCTGTCTGTCTGTCTGTCTGTCTGTCTGTCTGTCTGTCTGTCTGTCTGTCTGTCTGTCTGTCTGTCTGTCTGTCTGTCTGTCTGTCTGTCTGTCTGTCTGTCTGTCTGTCTGTCTGTCTGTCTGTCTGTCTGTCTGTCTGTCTGTCTGTCTGTCTGTCTGTCTGTCTGTCTGTCTGTCTGTCTGTCTGTCTGTCTGTCTGTCTGTCTGTCTGTCTGTCTGTCTGTCTGTCTGTCTGTCTGTCTGTCTGTCTGTCTGTCTGTCTGTCTGTCTGTCTGTCTGTCTGTCTGTCTGTCTGTCTGTCTGTCTGTCTGTCTGTCTGTCTGTCTGTCTGTCTGTCTGTCTGTCTGTCTGTCTGTCTGTCTGTCTGTCTGTCTGTCTGTCTGTCTGTCTGTCTGTCTGTCTGTCTGTCTGTCTGTCTGTCTGTCTGTCTGTCTGTCTGTCTGTCTGTCTGTCTGTCTGTCTGTCTGTCTGTCTGTCTGTCTGTCTGTCTGTCTGTCTGTCTGTCTGTCTGTCTGTCTGTCTGTCTGTCTGTCTGTCTGTCTGTCTGTCTGTCTGTCTGTCTGTCTGTCTGTCTGTCTGTCTGTCTGTCTGTCTGTCTGTCTGTCTGTCTGTCTGTCTGTCTGTCTGTCTGTCTGTCTGTCTGTCTGTCTGTCTGTCTGTCTGTCTGTCTGTCTGTCTGTCTGTCTGTCTGTCTGTCTGTCTGTCTGTCTGTCTGTCTGTCTGTCTGTCTGTCTGTCTGTCTGTCTGTCTGTCTGTCTGTCTGTCTGTCTGTCTGTCTGTCTGTCTGTCTGTCTGTCTGTCTGTCTGTCTGTCTGTCTGTCTGTCTGTCTGTCTGTCTGTCTGTCTGTCTGTCTGTCTGTCTGTCTGTCTGTCTGTCTGTCTGTCTGTCTGTCTGTCTGTCTGTCTGTCTGTCTGTCTGTCTGTCTGTCTGTCTGTCTGTCTGTCTGTCTGTCTGTCTGTCTGTCTGTCTGTCTGTCTGTCTGTCTGTCTGTCTGTCTGTCTGTCTGTCTGTCTGTCTGTCTGTCTGTCTGTCTGTCTGTCTGTCTGTCTGTCTGTCTGTCTGTCTGTCTGTCTGTCTGTCTGTCTGTCTGTCTGTCTGTCTGTCTGTCTGTCTGTCTGTCTGTCTGTCTGTCTGTCTGTCTGTCTGTCTGTCTGTCTGTCTGTCTGTCTGTCTGTCTGTCTGTCTGTCTGTCTGTCTGTCTGTCTGTCTGTCTGTCTGTCTGTCTGTCTGTCTGTCTGTCTGTCTGTCTGTCTGTCTGTCTGTCTGTCTGTCTGTCTGTCTGTCTGTCTGTCTGTCTGTCTGTCTGTCTGTCTGTCTGTCTGTCTGTCTGTCTGTCTGTCTGTCTGTCCGTATGTTCCTTATAGAATCGAAAACTACTGAACCAATCGGCATGAAAATATGCATGTAGAGGCTTTTTGGGGCCAGGAAAGGTTTTAGTGATGGTTAAAAACCCCTCCCCCCACTAAGAGGGGGGGCTCCCATACAAATGAAACACAAATTTCTGCATAACTCGACAACTAATCAAGCAAATAGAACAAAATTTGGTATGTGGGTGTTTTCGGTGACAAGAATTCTACGGTAAATTGAGACCCCTCCCCTCTTTATAAGGGGAATTATAACTCCTCTCCTCTTTAAAAGGGGGGGTTTCCATACAAATTTCCTCATAACTCGAGAACTAATCAAGCATATGGAACCAAAATTGGCATGTGAAGGTTTTCGAGGGCAAGAATATTTTCTATAGTAAATTAGGACCCCTCCCCACTTTAAGAGGGGGGGCTCCTGTACCAAAGAAACACAATTTTCCTCATAACTCGAGAAGTAATTAGGCAAATGGAACCAAATTTGGCATGTGGGTGTTCTTGGAGACAAATTTTTTTTCTATGATGAATTGGGACCCCTCTTCGTTTTAGGAGGGGGGGATCCTATACACATGAAATATAAATTTCCTCATAACTGAAGAACTAATCAAGCAAATGGAACAAAATTTGGCATGTGAAAGTTTTCGAGGGCAAGAATATTTTCTATGGTATATAAGGACCCCTCCCCACTTTAAGAGGGGGGGCTCCTATACAAACGAAATACAAATTTCCTCATAACTCGAGAACTAATCAAGCAAATGGAACAAAATTTGGCACGTGGGTGTTACTGGAGACAAATTTTTTTTCTATGATGAATTGGGACCCCTCCCCACTTTAGGAAGGGGGGCTCCTATACAAATGAAATGCGAATTTCCTCATAACTCGAGAATTAATCTAGCAAATGGAACCAAATTTGGCAAGTGAAAGTTTTCTAGGGCATTAATTTTTTCTATGGTGAATTAGAATCCCTCCCTACTTTAAGAGGGGGGGCTCCTATACAAACGAAATACAAATTTCCTCATAACTCGAGAACTAATCAAGCAAATGGAACCAAATTTGACACGTGGGTGTTTTTGGAGACAAAAATTTTTTCTATGATGTACTGGGACCCCTCCTCACTTTAGGAGGGGGGGCTCCTATACAAATGAAATACAAATTTCCTCATAACTCGAGAGCTAATCAAGCAAATGAAACCAAATTTGGCATGTGAAAGTTTTCGAGAGCAAGAATATTTTCTATGGTGAATTAGAACCCCTCCCAACTTTAAGAGGGGTGGCTCCTATACAAACGAAATACAAATTTCCTTATAACTCGAGAACTAATCAAGCAAATGGAACCAAATTTGGCACGTGGGTGTTTTTGGAGACAAAATTTTTTTGTATGATGAATTGGGACCCCTCCCCACTTTAGGAGGGGGGGCTCCTATACAAATGAAATTCAAATTTCCTCATAACTCGAGAACTAATCAAGCAAATAGAACCAAATTTGGCATGTGGAGGTTTCTGGAGGCAAAAATATTTTCTATGGTGAATTAGAACCCCTCCCAGCTTTAAGAGGGGGTGCTTCTACACAAATGAAATACAAATTTCCTCATAATTCGAGAACTAATCAAGCAAATGGAACTATATTTGGCGTGTGGGTGTCTTTGGAGGCAACCATTTTTTCTATGATGAATTAGGACCCCTTACCTTTTTAAGAGGGGGGGCTCTCATACAAACGAAATACAAATTTCCTCATAACTCTAGAACTAATCAAGCAAATGGAACCAAATTTATCATGTGGATGTTTTTGTAGGCAAGAATATTTTCTATGGTATATTTTCTATGGATTTCCCCACTTTAAGAGGGGGGGGGGGCTCCTATACAAATGAAAAACAAATTTCCTCTTATCTCGAGAACTAATCAATCAAATGGAACCAAATTTGGCATGTGGGAGTTTTAGATGGCAGAAATTTTTTCTATGGTGAATTACGACCCCTTCCCCTTTTAAGAGGGGAGCTCCCATACAAATGAAATTCAAATTTCCTTATAACTTGAGAACTAATCAAGCAAATGGAACAAATTTGGCATGTGGGAGATTTTGGAGTCTTGAATTTATTTTACGATAGTTAGAGACCTCTCACCCCTGTGGTAGGGGGATATGGACTCTCATACAAATAAAACAGAAATTTTTGCGAAACTCAAAAATTAATCGAACTCGAGAAATTCGAGACTCTTCCATAAAACATTAGTCAATACAAGACCACAAAAACTGTCTATAGTAACACTAAATCATTCAGGATGAGACGGACGCGAGTGTTGCCGGTGACCCGCCGTCGCAAGTGCCGCCCACTGGGGGGCTTGCAAAACTCGAGATTGTGACAAAGATCATCCGAGATTCATGATTTATGTACAACACAGGTTAATTTGTGGCAATACGAAGTTTGTCGGGTCAGCTAGTATTAATATAAACAACTTTGTCAAGGCCACCATACTTGTACCTTTTCATGGAAATTATCTATGAAGCGTTATTCGTGGACAATCCCTTTAAAACAGTTCTTAAACCCTGAAAAAATTGCTGATAACTTAACTTGTTAGAAAGAGATTGTCAACGTAAACAAAATTTTTACGGGTTATTGTACTTTTAAGTAGGAGTTGTTTGATCTGCCACCATTTGTCACCTTGGGAAATATTTAAGCTCAAAAAAGTACTCTTTTTCACCAAAAAAGCTCAAAATCTCCGAAACTTTAGAAAATAACATATAATAATGTTTTACAGAAACGTTGATTGTAGCTAGATAAACAGCGTTCCTTTTGATCAGAATAAGTCAAGGTTTAAAAACTGTTTTAAAGGGTTTGTCCATGAATAATGCTTCATAGATAATTTCCATGAAAAGATACAAGTATGGTGTCTTTGACAAAGTTGTTTGTATTAATATTTACTACAACTTTGCCGAAGGTACCCGACCTGTATCTCGAATATACGAGGAAATAAATTTCGTATCTCACTTTTAAGGGAATTATTCACCCAAAGATTTCTCTCACAAGAAGGGGCTTGTTATACCAAGAAATTTTCCTAAAAACACCACATGCGAAAAAGTTCACGTTTCGGCGCAATATCACACGATCACGTATTTCGTTGTTTGGACCACTGTGTACTGTGCGGCGCAAAGCTGGCGGCATCCAGATCAGATGGCAGTATGATAGAAGGCTCGTTGATAAATAGCGAAAACATAAGAGGTCCAAGATTACTTCCCTGAGGGATGCCTGAAATATTCGTAAACACTTCGGAACGAGAAGCTCCGACTTTAATGCCTAGCGATCGGTTTGTTAAACGGGATCTGAACCAGGCGATCAAGGAGCTGTAGACACCAAGTTTCCCTAGCTTGTTCAACAGAATTTCGTGATTCACTCGATCATGTGCTGCCTTGAGATCAGTGTAGATAGCATCTACTTGCTCTGGATTGTTCATTGTGCGAAAGCAGGGTGATGGAAAATTTGGTCAAATTTGTCGCAACTGATCGCTTAGGATAGAATCCATACTGAGTAGTTGAAATATAAAAGTTTTGAACAGCGAACATCTCTCTTGTTACTTTTGTTTTAAGCAGGAAACATAAATAACGATTTCCATAGTTCAGGAAATTTGCTCTCTTGTGGTGATGGGGGGGAAAGAGCGGAAAGGTGAGGAGAGGGAGGGGTACTGGTAGCTACGCTTAACAAGTAGTCGTTATGACTCCTACACACTTAAAAAAGGCCCCGAGTTCGGCAAAATTTTGCCGAAATCTCAACGGCCGTTCGGTAAAGTTTTTTATGCTGATAAACGTTACTAAAGATCCGTAAACGTCGATATACCATCGACATTTTTACCGAACATTCGGCTGTTGAGATTTCGGCAAAATTTTGCTGAACTCGGTGCTTATTTTCAAGGTGCATGGGTCGAACCAAACTATAATCGGAGATTATAACCTAATTCGTACCCACAATACCTGCCAGGGCATGTGGTACCCATGTACCTTTGAACCGTAGAGGCACTAGACAAAAGGAGACTGCAAAACTCACTTATTAAGATAGCGACGCGTCTGGTTGGGCTTTAAACACAAATTGTGCCTTTTCCTCCGTCTACTGTAGATAACCACCGACCAAGAAGTTTAAATCTAACTTGTTTTTACTGGTAGGACGACGACACTATGCACACCCTTACGACTTGCAAGGTACTACACGTGACGTTGTTCGTCTGTCAGCGTGTTAGCCGCGATTCTCAGCGCGGGTTTTCGGGGAAAGGCCCCATTCCTATGAAATAGACTAATCTCATGTTTTTAGTCATGACCTTGAAATGCGGTCATACAAGGAAAGGATTTACACGGAGGACTATATTGTTATTCGGATTATAAAGCACAGGATGGATTATCTACTATACACTTTATTCGTGATGTTTACGTAACAAGATGCAAGACTTAACTTACATTTACAGCTGGCATCGCTTTTATAGCACTCAGAATGTTCTAGATGCCCGGCAGATAGCGCGTGTGTGATGCGGTAGGAAAGAACCAATAAGCATCGCGCAATCGCTCGCGTGTTCGTCGCTGTTATCCTGTCGGCGCGTGGAGGGACAAAATCTTTGCTGCTGTTTCTTTTTCTCTGCTTTCGAGTGAATGCATACTTCGGGAAGCAGCAATGCTCGATCGTTCAGCAAATGTCGTGTTTAGTTTTTTCCGCTTGGAATACTCGGGCTTGGAATACATTCGAATGGCTGGAAACAGTGGAATTTTCCGAAGCAGTTATAAGTACACGCTTCGTAGCGTACAGACCGTGCTCGAAAAAATGCAACGCTTTTTAATGTATAACTTTTTATTGCATGTGTAAAAATTTATGAAATTTTGGTTAAAACTAGTCTTGATTGTAATGTTTACAGGTGCAAAATTTCATCACAACCTGTCAAGTAGTTATCGAGATGGCTTTCAAGCAAGAAGTGCTTCGACAAAAAATTATGGGCGTGGTCGTGAAAAATCGAGACCAGTCCCACGTGTGGATCGCGAAATAGTTGGGAATCGACCATTCGACTGTATGGTAAAAACGTCCAAGGAGACCCAGCGGTTAGCTGGCAGCAGAAGAAAAGCGAAGACGACCGATCCAGTGAAGGCAAGGAAGGTGAGTGATCACTTCAAGTACAATCCGAACCTTTTGATTTGGGATTTGGTTAAGAAGGTCAACATTCCGTCTTATTCGTCCATTAAAGCGGACGCCAAGCAGACCCCGGCCTAGAGTATTTCGTCGGCATGGATGCTCTGGAGAAGTTCCGGAAATAGAAGATTGACAAATTTGCCAAGAAGTACTTGGGGTAACCGTGTGTCGAAAACCGGTGATGGAGTGGTACGAAGCCAACGATGTGATTTTTGTGCCGAAGCAGGTAAATCCACCAAACTCGTCAGATCTTCACACAATAGAAAAATTCTCGGCGATTATGAAGGGCACGCTGCGGAAAACTAGGGAGGTCTTGAAAGATGAACAGGATTTGAAAAAAAGAGTGGATGAAAGTGTGTAAGAGAGATGGTGTAAGTGTTACACAGGAGTTGATGCGTAGCTGGGTCTATATTGGAAGACAGAGGATTGCTCGTTACGGTTGACTTTGTACCGATAAGAAGCGACTTGCTGACGATTGCACGCTCTTCCCTGCGACGCTTCTTCGGCGGTTCTTCAGTCGCGTGTCTTGAAGTTAAACGCGTAGTGACGGTTTCAGTTACCTTCATGGAGCTGGAGAGTTGCTGCTTCTGTTTGCCATTGACCTGAATGGCTTGTTTCGATTGGTTAATAACTTCGCCGTTGCTATTTGTGATCGTTGAAACTGCGCAGCTCAACGATGACATAACTCCCTGGTGAGTCCATGGTTCATCCTCCCGTGCAGCTATAGTCCATTCTCCTATACACAACCGAGGAACACTCTTAGTACTCGTTTGTCGATAAGATCCGAGCACTCGCAGGTCCTCCTTGCCCAGTATGTATGGAGGCTAAGTCTGTTCGACAGCAATTGCTGGTGAAGCCCATAGAAGCACGATTGTCCCTGATAATACGCCACAGAATATCACGGTTGGTGTCATGCGCCGTCACCAGGGCCAGTCACTACGAAGCCACCTGCGTCGTTTGAATAAACTCTACAATCCACCCAAAATCCAGCAGACAGTGCTGTGTAAATCGTAGTTGTTCGTAAATTGAACCAGTCTTATCTGCTTTCCGATAAAACCGTTGTCGTTCATGACTTTCTATATCTCTTTACGGTCGAAAGAATCATATGCAGCTTTAAAGTTAACGGACAAATGGTGGAAACTCCGTATTCACGGAAGGAGCACTTTGTAGGTAGCATTGTGTTCCTCCTTTCCATCTTATCTCGCAGCCGTACGGGATTCTACCGAGGCTGATGTCGGTCCTGAATGTTGCAACAAAAACTTGTTTCCATTACTTTCACAGAATTACTTTCTGTTCTGTTCTATTCGTCGAATAACGCAACGATCAAAATATGGTGACAAAGCCTCTTTTGATTTCGTCTTTCTTTTGGAAGGTTTTGGCATAGAAAGGAACAACAACAGTGTTCGTGTTCATTCGTCTCTCTTGCCGCTCGTCAGGTTCGCTAGCACATTTGGAAGTGATATCTTAAATATAAAAATTAATAATAATTAATAATAATAATTTCTGTCTGTCTGTCGGCATGTTTCCTATAGAATCAAAACCTACTGAACCAATCGGCGTAAAAATTTGCATGTAGAGGTTTTTGGGGCCAGGGAAGGTTTTAATGATGGTTAGAGACCCCTCCCCACCACTAAGAGGGGATTCCCATAAAAATAAAACAAAAATTTCTGCATAACTAGAGAACTAATCAAGCAAATAGAACAAAATTCGGCATGTGGGTGTTTTTGGTGACAAGAATTTATTCTAGGGTTAATTGAGACCCCTCCCCTCTTTAGAAGGGGAATTATGACTCCTCTTCCCTTTAAAAGGGGGGCTTCCATACAAATGAAATACAAATTTCCTCAAAACTCGAGAACTAATCAAGCAAATGGAACCAAATTTGGCATGTGAAGGTTTTCGAGGGCAAGAATATTTTACATGGTGAATTGGGACCCTTCCCCACTTTAAGAGGGGGGGCTCATGTACAAAAGAAAAACAAATTTCCTCATAACTCGAGAAGTAATCAAGCAAGTGGAACCAAATTTGGCATGTGGGTGTTTCTGAAGGTAAATCTTTTTTCTATGATGAATTTGGACCCCTCCCCACTTTAGGAGGGGGGGGGGGCTCCTCTACAAACGTTATACAAATTTCCTCATAACTCGAGAACTAATCAAGCAAATGGAACCAAATTTGGCATGTGGGTGTTTCTGGAGGTAAATTTTTTTTCTATGATGAATTTGGACCCCTCCCCACTTTTGGACGGGGGGCTTCCATACAAATGAAATACAAATTTCCTCATTACTCGAGAACTAATCAAGCAAATGGAACCAAATTTGGCATGTGAAGGTTTTCGAGGGCAAGAATATTTTACATGGTAAATTGGAACCCTTCCCCACTTTAAGAGGGGGGGCTCATGTACAAAAGAAAAACAAATTTCCTCATAACTCGAGAACTAATCAAGCAAGTGGAACCAAATTTGGCATGTGGGTGTTTCTGAAGGTAAATTTTTTTTCTATGATGAATTTGGACCCCTCCCCACTTTAGGAGGGGGGGGGCTCCTCTACAAACGTTATACAAATTTCCTCATAACTCGAGAACTAATCAAGC
Organism: Sabethes cyaneus; assembly: GCF_943734655.1. Taxonomy (NCBI): domain Eukaryota; kingdom Metazoa; phylum Arthropoda; class Insecta; order Diptera; family Culicidae; genus Sabethes; species Sabethes cyaneus. The sequence continues at coordinate 17,540,645 of NC_071353.1, forward strand.
AAATGGAACCAAATTTGGCATGTGGGTGTTTCTGGAGGTAAATTTTTTTTCTATGATGAATTTGGACCCCTCCCAACTTTTGGAGGGGGGGCTTCCATACAAATGAAATACAAATTTCCTCATAACTCGAGAACTAATCAAGCAAATGGAACCAAATTTGGCATGTGAAGGTTTTCGAGGGCAAGAATATTTTACATGGTAAATTGGAACCCTTCCCCACTTTAAGAGGGGGGGCTCATGTACAAAAGAAAAACAAATTTCCTCATAACTCGAGAACTAATCAAGCAAGTGGAACCAAATTTGGCATGTGGGTGTTTCTGAAGGTAAAATTTTTTTCTATGATGAATTTGGGCCCCTCCCCACTTTAGGAGGGGGGGCTCCTCTACAAACGTTATACAAATTTCCTCATAACTTGAGAACTAATCAAGCAAATGGAACCAAATTTGGCATGTGAAGGTTTTCGAGGGCAAGAATAATTTACATGGTGAATTAGGACCCTTCCCCACTTTAAGAGGGGGGGCACATGTACAAATGAAAAACAAATTTCCTCATAACTCGAGAACTAATCAAGCAAATGTAACCAAATTTGGCATGTGGGTATTTCTGGAGGTAAAATTTTTTTTCTATGATGAATTTGGACCCCTCCCACTTTAGAAGGGGGGGCTCCTCTTCAAATGTTATACAAATTTCCTCATAACTCGAGAACTAATCAAGCAAATGGAACCAAATTTGGCATGTGGGTGTTTCTGGAGGTAAAATTTGTTTCTATGATGAATTTGCACCCCTCCCCACTTTAGGAGGGGGGGGGGGCTTCCATACAAATGAAATATAAATGTCCTCATAACTCGAGAACTAATCAAGCAAATGGAACCAAATTTGGCATGTGAAGGTTTTCGAGGGCAAGAATATTTTACATGGTGAATTAGGACTCTTCCCCACTTTAAGAGGGGGGGCTTCCATACAAATGAAATACAAATTTCCTCATAACTCGAGAACTAATCAAGCAAATGTAACCAAATTTGGCATGTGGGTGTTTCTGGAGGTAAAATTTTTTTCTATGATGAATTTGGACCCCTCTCCTCTTTAGAAAGCGAGTTATGACCCATCTCCCCTCTAAGAGGGTGGGCTTCCATACAAATGAAATGCAAATTTCCTCTTATCTCGAGAACTAATGAAGCAAATGGAACCAAATTTGGCATGGGGGAGTTTTAGATGGCAGAAATTTTTTCTATGGTGAATTACGACCCCTCCCCCTTTTAAGACGGGGGGCTCCCATACAAATGAAATACAAATTTCCTTATAACTTGAGTACTAATCAAGCAAATGGAACCAAATTTGGCATGTGGGAGATTTTTGGGTCTTGAATTTATTTTATGGTAGTTAGAGACCTCTCACCCCTGTGGTAGGGGGATATGGACTCTCATACAAATAAAACATATTTTTTTGCGAAACTCGAAAACTAATCGAACTCGAGAAATTCGAGACTCTTCCATAAAACATTAATCAATAACAAGACCACAAAAACTATCTATAGTAACACTAGATCATTCAGGATGAGACGGCCGCGAGTGTTGCCGGCGACCCGCCGTCGGAAGCGCCGTCCACTGGGGGGAGGCAACTCCTCGTAGAAATCACTACTGTCTAGGTTTATTTGTTTTCCTAGGTCTACCTGGGTTTCCTGGAACGAGCGACAGCGAGTAAGGAGAGGATCGCGAAATGGTACTTTCCACGAAAAAGTTTTCTGTGAAATGGTACATTTCGCTTAAGGTTTTTCACAAAATGATGTTCGGTGAAATGTCGTACAATCATGGCGAATATTACTATCCGCTTTCTGGTTATGCAATGAGGGGACAGGGGAGTTGTTTTCTCCCTGTTACAAATTCGTATATTAAACTACCCATTCCTGGTAACTAATAAGCATCAACATAAGCAGTAAATCAGCATATCTGGCATTTTATGCTGCACGTAGTTGTATATTAGCTTTTCGACTGCATAAGTAAATTGTAAATTGGCATCCAAAATTGTATTCAAATTCTTCGTGTCGCTAATTAGCTGTATATTAGCATTGTTAGCACTATAAGAAGATTATCAATAAAGTAGCTGTATATTTTGCCAGAATAGCATTTAAGTAGCATTTAAGGCGACTTAAATGCTTATTGGCTTACATTTGAATAGCATAGGTGATGCTTATTAGTTACCTGGGATACTTTCATAGTCACGTAACTGTCAAAATGAATCATCTAAGGTTGAACTTCTCAGAAACTTGCAAAACTCGAGATTGTGACAAAGATCATCCGAGATTCATGATTTATGTACAACACAGGTTAATTTGTGGCAATACGAAGTTTGTCGGGTCAGCTAGTAAAGTATAAATTTAGATATTAACTTCCACTCCGTGTTCTGTGTTACGCTGCGCGTTGGTATACACTCATCGTTTCAAATGTCGAACAAATAAATGTTTTTCGAAAACTGCCTATAAATCTACAATTTAGTACACAAACATGTTTATCCTGTAGGATCACATTCAATGGTGTTCGGGTACACTCACTGGACATATTAGTCACCGCACATAAAATTAGTCAAATGGAAACGATGGACTTGGCAAATAAAATGGACGAGTTTGGCAAAACAGTCCACAACGTACGAATCCATATCGGGAAAAAAGGCTACCAGCACAATCACGCGCTCGATACATTTTATTGCCCTCCCTTTGCGTCCTGTATCGCAAACAGCAATTGAAGTGGAAACTCGGGAAAACAAATCCTGTTCGTACTGGAAGATATTAAGATCAATCGTTCGGATGAAGATTGCGGTTGTTACTTTGCGAATGGGAGCGTACCTGTTGCGCGTTGGTCAGTTTAAAGGTACAATTTATTTCATGCCAGAATTTTCCCTTTCGTATTGTTGACTTATTCTCGTTTCAGGTTTCAGCAAAATGAAAAAAAAATACAAATATTGAATCGTAGGAGAAAATTAAATAAATTTTAATGTTGCTTCGGAAGGACTCCTGAGCTTACAGCAGCTGGGATGGGAATATGTACTTGTTTATTTTTGAGATTATTTTGCCATAAATTACTCACTCTAGCTGGAGAGGCACTCCGTCGGACGTTGCACTGCAGGCAGCAACTTCAACTGAAATCTAAATTACAAGCGATCGGATAGAGCAAAAACACGAGTAGTAGTAAATGGAAATGATTGGATGTTTGGTTTGGGGGCAAAAAACAAACACATCAGCTAAAATAATTTATCGCCAATTTATCGTTTCATTGAAACCGGATTGAGTCGGGAAACGGATGGACGATTCTGCGTGGCAATGCACACTGTAGTGAGAAATATATGCCCGCTACCGCTGCTCTGGTAGCCAATGAACATTATTTATTATATCGTAAAATTTGTATTGCTACTCTGGTTGGTTTTTCATATTCCTTGCCAACTCAATAAAGGCCGCTAAATTTGCTATTCAACTATTAAAATTAAAGTGTGCTAGCAAACTAAGAATAATGTTTGATGAACTTGCCTAAAATGATTAGAAAACATTTTTTTAAACAATTTTTTACCCAAAAATTGTGCCAATAGCATGCATCCACTCTTTAAACGCAATTTATCGCACTTAAGTCTAGAACTTCATGATAACCATGGCTCTGGTAGGTACTACTAACTTGTAAAATCGGCATTACCGTGCGTAATTGCTCGTAACACCTTCAAATCCTACGTTAAAAAAAAGAACTTTAGCTCCCGTAGGTACGAATTCTGAGTACCATCAACACACGAAATGACTGAAAAATTGAAAACAACCGGAACAATCAATACACCCAGAGCGAGCAAAGAGATACGAACCGGGGCGGGGGCCGGTTCCGGACAGCGCTGTTGCCCGCCGCGCCAACGACGACCGACCCAACGATATATGGTTTGAAAATACAACGAAACATTTAATTCCTCATTTAATGCTATCATTTTGCGTCGGTTTTTATTACACCCTGATTCGATTCGGTTGTTGATGTTATTGTTTGCCGATGCTTTTCCGGGAAGCGGAAAGTGATGGATTCCGGCGTGTTGAAATACCATGGCCAGGCCGGGCGAGGGGAATAGCCTTGTGTTACTGGACCCCGAGCTTTCGAGGCGTCAAGTGCAATACCGAGCAGATGAAACAATAAATTAATTAAACGGTTTTCGGAATCGATATTTCCGTTTGGATGGCACTGTCTGGGTTGAGGAAAGGCGGAAAAAGCAATGGTGATTGCAATGGGCACTAATTTCTCCCGGGAGTACATAAGCAAACATTATAGCATAGTAGTTAATTTTTATGTGAACATTTTTGCTAAATTGAAACAGGTTTGAATTAATACAGCAATTTGGGTAAAATAATATTTTCTCAAAACAATTGGAAGTGAGATGGATCAAAATCTAATATTTAAGTCGTATTTTTGTGAACCAAAATTGAGCTTTTAACCTATCTCCATTTAAGTTGTTCCAATCAATCCACAGTAAGAAGCGTATGGAACAGGGCTTAGGCACTAACTAAGAGGATTACGTCAGCAATAACGCAGAAAATAATCATTTTAATAGGTACAGACCATTGTTTGACCAATAAAGCGCTGTTTTTCCACGCACTTTTTTAGTATCATAACAACATCTTAAGGGGAAACCAAAAGTGGCTCAAAGATGGCTGGATAAATGGCTACCATTCGAAGCATGTATTGTTTTGCGCCTTAAAAATGCATCTGTATTGGCAGAGCACGCTTTCGCCACGTAATCAGTGCTTCCAGCGCTGTTATAATGTCCTAAAACTTGTAATTCAATTTATCGATCTGCTGTGTATCAATAAACGCTCAGCAAAACATAATTGCTAATGGAAAATAAATTTAACTGATCATATCGATCATTACGTGTTCATAAAAGCGACCAATGTATAATTTGGAATTAGTTAATAGATATTTGGTTACGCACATATTTCGTTGAACTAGCGATTTCCGAAAAAGCAGCAACACAGTATCAAACTTTCATCACATCAATGAGCTTTTAAAGAGCTTTCAACTTTCGCCGCATCGATGAGCTTAGAGTGAAATAAACAAACAAAACGCAAACGCAGGAATCAAAAACGCAATCCGATGCAAGCGGATTAATTAAACATCCTAGTGATCCTACGCATTATTCAGTTGCTGCTGTTAATTTTGATTGAATCGGAATGCCTTGATAAAGAAAACAAACCCTTTTTCGGGATGTTTGTAGTCAGTGCGGTTGGCTGCGGATCAGCTGTTTATGTTTGCAAGCTCCGCTATTTGACATATATTACCAATACTAATGCAATATTCAAATAAACGTTTAGGTTTTTAACGAACACATGAGATGTACAGTACAGTGTTGTCGCACTAACACAATAACGTTAGCCATTTTCGGTTCCGCCTTAATATAAGACTGATGATTATACTGACGTCGAGCTCTAATCGCAGATACCCATGATAGCAAATAGACATCAATTTGCAACTGACAGATATGTCAACTGTAGAGTCTTTGTGGTGAAGTTATCGGTGAGCGGAGGGGCCATCCAACACCTCCCATTTTTAGTACAGGTAATACGAATCATACCTCGCAGGTGGTCTTCGTACCCTCGAAGACTGGTGCGGAATGGATTGTTGCTGTTCATTGTTACGGGGATCGCGTCGTCGATGGGGTTGGCCTTGGTGTTGTGAATCTTATTGTTCATCTGTTGGCAGCACTGCACAGTAGTCCAAAAGGGCGAAAAGCGGAACTTTTTCCTAGTGTCTCTTGCTTGCATTTTATCATTTATGGTCTTTGGCACTTTTGTTCGTTTGAATAGCCCCCTTAATCTAAAACTGTCAAAAGTTAGCCATCGCTTACTATAATGAAAATGAAAAAAAAAATAACTTTTTTGTGTTAGGAAATATAGGACATAGGTTCTTCGGCAAAGCTGTAAATATTGTAAAAACAAGCTACTTTGCTGAAGAAATAAAATTTCTATCTTTATCGAGTGCTGAGCTATAGGCCATATTCTTTAAAACTTCTTTATAAATTGGTTTTTCATACTTAGCTTTTACTAGTTGCATTTTACAAGAATACATTGTTCTAGGCGATTATTGAAAGATTCAAAACACATGTTTTTGCAGAAGGTTGCAAATCTCTAGGACCTTTCCTTACAAAGGAAGGAAAGGTCCTAGAGATTTGCAATCTTCTGCAAAGACGTCTATTTTGAGTCCTTCAATAATCACCTAGAACCATATATTCCTGTAAAATGTAACCAACATAAGCTAAGTATAAATAACTAATTTCTAAAGAATTTCCAAGGAAAATGCTCTATAGCTCTGCACTCGATAGGAATACGTAGTTTCTTTAGCAAAGTTGTTTACCATTATATTTTCCATAACTTTGCCGAAGAAATCATGTGTCTATCCACTAACACAAACAAATGGACGAGAATCGAGCCTTTCGCGAACGCGAAACACATAAAACGTATGCTTGCCGTACTCTCATTTGGGTGGTTGAGGACAAACGGAACCCATACAAGTTTATAGTACTCGACTTAAGCTTTAAGATGAAGCGCTGATTTCATTAATCCGATTGCCCCATTTTATCCCATGGGCTCGTGAAGCTATGGAAATTTAAACCTTGAATATACGATAACTCAGCAAGTAAAGATCCAAGAGATTTGCGGTCTTCTGCAAAAACGTGTATTTTGAGAGCTTCGATTATTGCTTAGAATATTGTATACTTGTAAATTTAAAATTTGGACGCTCTCTTACGTTACCGGCACGCCCCTTGTGGTAGGAACTGTAACCATTTGACGTAACTTTGTTTACATTTACTGGCGCAAGTTTTGTCAAAATATTCCGCCAGGTTGCGAAGCAGTAACTCGAACGACGTAAAAAAATCGTGCACAAACCCCTGGAAAGTCCAGAGTGGTCTGGATTGGCGAAAGTGCTAAAAATACCAAAAACAACAGTGCGTAATGTTCTAAATGGTTTTTAGGAGAACTAATGCATCATCAAGATAGGCTTGCAACGCGCAACACTCGGGTTCAAATCCAGCAGCGGTATGTGTTAATTAGAGTTTTTTTTAACTCCGCCTGCAAATGATGGATCTCTGTGGAGGCATGTTTGGTTGAACCTGAGACTACTGAGAACCGGAGCAGAGGGTCCAAAGTCCCTAAAAGGAGAATGAATTTAATATTGTTATTCATGGCTAAATGTAAAAACGTGAATGGATAAATCCCTAATCCAAGGTGTTATGCGACCTGTGCCGAGGGATGAATGGGGGGAGGGAGAGGGTTGTACTATAAATACTCAACCACAAACGGAGCCTGTGGAGCACCAGGACGCCCTCCACAGTAATCTGCCCTTACCGCATCATGAGGTGCTCTGATGCGGCGTACTCTTCTTTCCCCGCAATTCGTGGAACTTTATATGGATAAAAATATAATAAATTTAACTTCAGAGAGCGTAGACGGCTTAGATAATCCGTTTGCAAGAGGTGGTATCCAGAGATCCCCGCCGATGGATACAAGTGGAAGCGCCAGCGTAAGCGGAAAGGGAAGCAGCACATCTGTCGCTCCAACTGCATCTACGCCAGACGCAACGATGGACGGCCCATCGTTAATAAAAGCAGCAAACCCGTTCGCGGGGGGAAACATCCAGCGTTCTCCACCAAGGATGCAACTAAAAGCGCTAGTGATGGTGGCAAGAGCAGCGGTATGCCTGCCACGCTGGACACAGCGATGAACGGCCCAGCGCTAATCAGGGCGATGGGAAAGAATAGGGACGCACTACCTAAAGTGGTAGCAGCATTACAGCAGCTCGATATAATCGACGAGTTCACGTCAGGTCGCGGCAATTTCTCCAAGGACCTGAAGCAGAGCTTGCTCATGCTTCGGAGAATCTTGTGTGCAGCGACTAAAACGTACAACGACGTCGTGGCGCGTGCAGAAGAGGTGCAGAAGGGAACCGTGAAGGCGTCGAAGTCAGTACAGACGGATGCCTATCCGTTGATGGGGTGTCGCAACGCGGCCCAGTAGGCCACGGAGAGCGCTACCAACAGTGGTAAGGCATCCGCCAAGCGTCTAAGACAGTCCCCGGGGATGGCACTCCTGGTGGACCAAAAAACGCCTGATCGGTAAAAGCCCTTAGGCGAGCAAGTTGGCGGAGCCAACCGATCAACCAGCGGGAAGCAGCAAGACGGGTGACCCTTGGATCGAGGTTAAGGTCAAGAAGAAAGAAAGAAAAAGCTCCACCCAAACCGAAAAGAAAGCGAACGAAGAAAGGCGACGCTCTTATCCTAAAAACCGACGGGTCGAAATACTCGGAGGTTTTGAAGGCCATGAGAGGAATCGCCCTACTCAGGGAACTGAGCGTGGACGTGCGGAACATCCGCCGCTCACGTACGGGCTATATGATCCTTGACTTAAAGAAGGACGCCACTGAGAAGAGTTCCGTATTCAAGTCGGTAGCGGAAGGAGTGCTCGGAGAAGGGGTGCAAGTACGTGCTGTCACACCAGAAATGACTCTCCAGCTTAGAAACCTGGATAAGATCACCGAAGTGTGCGAGGTCGTGCAGGCTCTCAAAGAGCAAAGTGGAGTAGTGGTGGCAACTGAAGGGGTTCGCCTGCGCAAGGGTCCGACCGGGCCCCAGGTAGCGATCGTTTGACTCTTGCTAGCGGACGGAAACGAAGCCCTGAAAGCTGCTAGGCTAAAAGTGGTATGGTCGGTAGGTCCACTGAGCGTGCTTAAGCAGTCGGAGGCTTGCTTCCGGTACTTCGAACACGGGCATAAGGCCTGGAACTCCAATGGCCCAGGTAGGAGCCAATTTTTCAGTTTTCGAGTCGGCAACGGACATTGCCATCATCTCGTGTCCCTGCCGGAAACGGCAACTGGGGCTCTGGTAGGTCCGGGACGGCAGCTTTATGGACGACAAGTAGGTTCTCGCTTCAAGAGGTTGTGTCAACCGCAGACGAGGGATTTGCGGTTGCAAAAGTGGGTGGAGTGTTCTACTGCAGCTGTTATGCTCCGTCGAGATGGTCTATCGAGCAGTTTACGCGGATGGTAGACCGAGTATCAGTTGTGGTGACTTTAACGCTTGGGCGGTAGAGTGGGGAAGTCGTCGCACTAACCATAGGGGTCGGATTCTGCTTGAGGCTCTGGCAAAGCTCAACGCAGATCTGGCCAAAGTTGGCACCACAAGTACCTTCAGTAGGAACGGTGCGGAGTCTATCATCGACGTGACATTCGGCAGTCCTGGTCTGATAGGAGACTAGAGGGTATACAATGGCTACACTCACTGTGACCAGCAGGCGGTCCGCTATGGTGTCGGTCAGATAACGAGGCGACAGGCGGCGGGTAGAGCCGACACTCCAAGCACTCGTGGATGAAAGACATCATACTTCGATCCAGAAGTATTTGTGGAAGCGATCCGAAGAGTGGGATAAAAGCTAGTAAACGAGCCTGCTTTGAAAGGTTATGTGCTAGTGCCAATGCGAATCTGTGGGGTGATGTCTATAGGATCGTAACGGCAAATACCATACGCGTAAAGGCGCCCACAGAGCGATCGCCAGAGATGCTGGAGTGGATCATCGAGAGTCTCTTTCCGCGCACGAGCCAAGTCCCTGGCATCAAGCCGCTGAGTCATCCCACGGTCGACGTTCCAATATCTCAAACCCTAGCGTTAGATGGTCGGCCTCCCGGCCAACGTAACGTGGGAAACGGCGGTTTAGAGGTTGAGGAGGAAGCGACGGTTACGAACGAGGAACTTATTGATATCGCTAAATCCCTCAAGGTGAGCAAGACACCGGGACCAGACGGAATCCCGAATTTGGTCATAAAGCGGCTATTTTGGAGGCTCCCGAATTATTCGGGGCAGTAATGAGTAGATGCCTGGAAGATGGCCACTTCCCGGACAGATGGAAGCGACAAAACCTGGTCCTATTGGCGAAGCCGGGAAAACCTCTGGATGTCCCCCGTCATATAGGCCGATCCAGGACACGGAGGAAGGTCAGAAGTGCGTTCCAATCACCGCAGGGGTTTCGCAAGGTTGCATACTGGGCCCGGTGTTGTGGAACGTCATGTATGACGAGGTGTTGAAGCTAAAGTTCCCGGTAGGGGTAGTGATAGTTGGCTTTGTGGACGATATCACCTTGGAAGTCTACGGTGAATCTATCAGAGACGGCTGGAAAATCTATAGGCATTGTTGGAGATTGGATGCGCTCCAGGAAACTGGAGCTAGTGCATCATAAAATGGAGGTTATCGTGGTGAACAACCGCAAGTCGGTGCAGCATGCAAATATCAGCGTCGGGGACTGCACTATTTCGTCAACGCGGTCCTCAAAACTCCTGGGAGTCATGGTCGACGCAAGCTCAAGTTCAGGAGCCTCGTCAACTATGCTTGCAAGAAGAGTTTCACAGCTATTTCGGCATTATCTCGTATGACGTCTCATAGCTCTGCGGTATATGGCAGCAGGCGAAGGCTATTAGCCAACGTAGTCGAGTCCATACTTAGATATGGCGGGCTGATGTGGTCATCGGCCTTAGGAACCTAGGTAAGCTGGAAAGTATTTATCGTCTCATGTGCTTGAGAGTGGCGAGTGCGTGTCGCACAGTTTCACATGACGCAATCTGCGTCTTAGCGGGTACGATGCCTATTGGCATCATCATCAGCGAGGACGTAGAGTGCTGCAACCAACGTGGAACTAGAAGCATACGGAGTATCACAAGACAGGCCTGTATGACCACATGGCAGCGAGCATGGTCTAATTCCACAAAAGGCCGGTGGGCACATCGACTTATCCCGGAAGTATCCGGATGGATCAACGGTATCTGGCCACGGCGAAGTCAACTTCCACCTGACACAAATTCTGTCAGGGCATGGTTGTTTTAGACAGTATCTGCACAAGTTTGGGCATGCGGAGTCCCCCGCGTGTCCTGAATGCGTGGATATAGAGGAAACTGCAGAACATGCTTTCTTCATAAGCCCTCTTTTAATGGGCGCGAGAAGCAACATGATGGTAGTGAGCGGACAGGACACTACTCCGGATAACTTAGTCCAAAGTATGTGTTCTAGCTCAGACGTCTGGGATAGCGGCTGCTGCCTAGATTGTACTTGAGCTACAAAACCGCTGGAGAGTCAATCAAGGGGGACTACACAGCTTAACTACCATAGTCCAGTAGTTATCTAAGAGGGTGCGTTAAATAATACCACACTAGTCAACCCTCTCTGAAATTATACCGATAAGGTAGTGCCAGGGAGGATTGAGACTGGAGACGTATCGGGTTTTAGTGGGTCGGGTTCCTCATGCCTGATTAGGGGAATCGGGATCGCCAATCCCACACTACCTGAGTTGTCTTCACAGGTGTCTGATAGCACCATATCTTCTCAGGTGCTCAGCAGATTTTCCTACTCGTAAAAAAGTCGATCTGGCACTCAGTTTTAATCGAGTTACTGTTAAAGCGTTTATAATCAATCAAGAATTTATCCCAGTTAAACAGAAAGTATAGGGGAATTGTGTATAACGAGCCCCCCTGGCCAATTTGCCCCCCTTCGTTTTTCCCTAAACAAGCGAAATTAAAATGCAAAGCCACCCAATAACCATAGTATTTGATGGAACCAGCCTACTATGCAAGTATGACAGTTGTCACATGCTGTAAAAATAAAACAAAAATAACTAACTTACTTAAAAGTAACTTTTTGCGTTGTTTCCATACCCAAGTAACAATTTGAGTTTTATTACACTCTTATGATGGCATTTAAGACCAAAATTAGTCTTGAAGACGACCATAAGAGTACAATAAAACTCACATTGCTGCTTGGGTAAGCTATTTTCTTGTCAAAATCTGTAAATAACCTGTTGTTGCGATTCGATTGCGTGAAGTGAGCTTCAAAACGACATCCCTGCCAAAAAAAGACGGTGTGAAACGCTTGATTTGCTGCAGCATTTAATATTTTTTCAAATAAGTAAAAGCAGGCCAATATACCTCACTTGCGGTGGTGCAATTTTCCCCCTTGCAAATGTGGCTATAAACATAGGTAAACCGATCTAAGTTGAAGTCAATTGCCATTATTTAATTTAATTAGTATTGCAGAGTAACCGTGGTGGGAATAATTTATTACCAACGTCCCAATTCCCGATAATTCAACTACGCGGTATGGTAGATATACTCAAATTACCGCATTGAGCATATTATACCGCAGGTGGGGCATTTTACCTCGCGCAGATGAGAAACGCAACATTTGATGCCTTTTTTAAATAATTCCTAGCGTATTTATTCCACAATACTAAATGAAATAAACAATTGCAAGTAGTTTTCAGTTCAAATACCAGCTATATTCGTAGTTGTAACGTTAAATTGGGAAAGCATAACAGAGGATATATCCATTTATTCTTAGAGAGGGCACATTATACACATTCCCGCTACTTTTTGTTAATCGTCAAGCATTACGGTTTTGCGAATTGATCTGTAAAACTTCGAACTTTGTGCTCCAGACACGACTATACAGTTGACGTATGATACATTTTAAGATACCTTGAATACAAAAAACGACATTAACTCTTCTTGGGAATACCATTTGGTTTAAATGTAAAAGCTTCTACTTCAAATGTAAATAAATAAACATTTTGTCTCCAGTATGTTTCTATGCAAGCCATTTTGATTGTCTATGCCAGCCAGCATTAGAATTTTACTGTTTTCTCTAGAAAAATTTGCAACAATTTCACCCTTACCTCTTCACGTTACCGCTGACGCCGTCCGTCGCAACGATGACTTTTTTTTCTGTTTTCACTCAACTTCATCCTCACCCGCTGCCGCTGCTGCACTGCAAGGAAAATTAAAATTTAATTAAATACCACAATTTATAGTCAATTTGGTGCTACACACACATGTAACTCGGTGGATAATGTTACCAAAACGGGGGCCACGAACGAAAAAAAAAGAAAACAAATGGATAACAGTGAGGTATACGTCGCACATTTAATTTCATGTTTTATGGGCTGTCGTATGCCAACGCCAATAATTTATAAGCTAATAGAGTTTTGGGCCCGCCGACTGTCGGTTGATGTGGAGGATTTGAGGATCTCGCGAGGACGGAATGGTAGGTGTTTATGTGCGTGACTGTCTGTGTGTAATTTTAGCAATGTGATTCGGTTGGAATTACGCTAAATTGTCGTTTGCGCGCGAAACGTGATAAAATTACAATCAAATTACTACCCGGGGCTCTCCGGGCAGTCGAACCTTTGATGGTCCATCGCTTCGATTACTGCAATGAGCGGATTGCGTGGGTGTTAACTGACTGCATGACGGCGATAATTACGGTGATGGTCAGTTGCCACACATACGGTGAACCAATCTGAATCAATTTCCCACGTGGTGTTACTCCAGCTGCAGGGGCACAGTTTGACCTACATGGTTGGCAAGTTAGCATTGCCGTAGAAAATCCCGTTATAATTGGTAGGAAAATGAAATTCATGAAGACTAGTGATATTTTTTAATTTGGTCCATAACACTCTAAAATTCTAAGAAAAAATTTAAACCCACAGATACGTGCTTAAAATGTTTAAATGTTTTTCAAAATTTGTCTGCCCTAACTGGTTTGCAATTTGTTGTTTCATAAATAATATGATTGCAAACATTGGAATTCTACTGTAGTTTCACGTTTGGGTTTTGCATAAGCATCAGGCTCGCTCAGGAGTCAGAGCGAAATGTCCATTTTCGATGAATTCGCATAATTCAATCGACTGTGTGCGCGGCTGGCAGTAATTAAAATAGCTTTTGATGGTACATTCAGCTCTCAATAGGGCATTGCATAAATATTTCATTAAGCTAGCGGTCGACCGGTTCCCGCTACTCTGCGGTTGGAGAAAAAGCAGTCTATTTTAGGAATGTCCTTTCACGAGCTGCTGTAAAAAAAAGTAGATTTTCTGTAAAATCCGGAAATATTCATAATGTGCAACTGGATATTGCCAAGGTTAGTAACACATCTGTAGATATCGAACATATTTTACTACAATTTTTTAAAGTGTACCAATCAAAGTACCAATCAAAATAATTCTTTATTTGTGAAAGAATACGTGCGTACCTTTTCTAGAGCAAACTGAGGTTGATTGTCTTTTCTGGCGACTTTCCCTATTGAAGTGGAGAATGGTACAATGACAATGGCGTCACTATAATTTCTAAGGTGTGGGACCCAGCCGATAGCCTGAAGTAATATCGATTAAGAAATTCATACTGGTCGATTGTGAAGGGCAAACTGAAGTAATGTTTGTGTTTGACAACAGCAGTTTATCTGGCTTCACTACACCTATACTTTCCAGGAAATAGTACTTCTTTACTGCTCTACGTAGCTCTTTGAACTCACTACATGGACAGATGTAAAAAAATGTCACGCAGAATAATTTCCGTCCACTGCTTTAGTTGTTGCAAAACACGTTCCACAGATTTACCATGTTTGACCTGCTACAGGTTCTCCTCTGGTTTCTATTTCACTGTTCGGCTCAAAACAGTATGAACTGTTACTTCCCCATAAAATACTCGTGTGGCAAAGTTGCCACACAGTACGTCATTGACAGTCAACAACAATAATGTGAAGGCAAACTCTGCCTCCGTAAACTTGGTCTTCTGTCTGTCAATGGTACAATTTTTCCAACCTGACACCCAGCATAATCGAGTTAAATTATTGTAACTACTTTAACTAAATTATCACTCGAATACTTGTACAGGTGAGATGGAGGACACTTTGCTGAAGTAATGTTTTCCACCATCCCACAGCTTAACAAATAGAGCTAATGAATTGTAGGCTTCTGACCAGGGATGCCAGGTGATTTTTTGGAAAGTCTTCACGAATCAAGGAAAAATGTCTTCATTTGTCTTCCTTCGGCTTTCCGCCCATTTAAACTGCATGGTGAAGACATGTCTTCACATGTCTTCAAGTGAAGACATTTCACTTTTTTGTAACAAAAATGTCTTCAAAATGAAGACATGTCTTCACTTCTGGCATCTCTGCTTCTGACAAACATCCTCTGCCATGTCCAGCTCTTTGAGTATCAAACACTTAAGCTTTCTGATATCCAGAAAGGGCTCTTTTTTAAACTGTCGAGAATTTCAAAGACTCAAAATGTCATGAGATGTATGAAACTATTTCAAGCTATCAATTTGAACCAGTGAATTTCGTTTAGGTGCTGGAAAAACTAACTGAAAGGAAGGGTATGTTCAAAAATGCTCCCAACTCTGAAACATCTCGTGCCAACCCAAATCCGGTTTGCAATGGCACACTAATTATTGCATAAATTATGCAGCTCGACTGCTTCCCAAGTCGGACTAAAGAGCCCCCCGGCTCGACTTACCGGACCTGATGTGCCGTCCAATACACAATTATAATGAATAGCTAATTGATATGGTGTCGGACTTTGGCTCGTGTGTGTGTATGCTTTCTTGCCACAGAACCGACAACGAGCCGGACGGTGGATGGCATGAAAAGATGATTCCTCGTTGGATTGCAGCAGAACGAGAGACGATCCTAATCGCTCGCCACCCCCCCGTGACGATGCGGATGGATGGGGTGAGAAAAGGCTACACAACTTCATCCCGTTGCCGGCTTAGGCTTGGCTTAGGCGAAGGCTTCGTAACATTGATTAAATATTTTAGTACTTCACAAGCGTTTGTTCGATTGTTAGTTCAACTCTCAAAGCCACCGACCACCGCTTTGAGCGCATACCGCACGTGTCAAAACTGATGATCATGGCTGCCAGACAAGTGTTTTACGAGAACGTTATTCGTCACAAGACTAGACTGGCTTATGATTATATTAGTTGATGCTACTCGTTCGATGGATGCAGGTGTAAATCGTTCCTAGTAAATTAGAAAACATGATGGCTCTAAATTGATATTGAAGTCTCACAACGAGATGTTTTCATAGTTTACATTATTGAATTAGAAATTAGATTAGAATAAGATTGAACTCAAAATCCTTGACTAAAATAATTGGCTTAAACTAACTAACCTCGGCCTCTTTTAACGGGAAATTATCAGTCATTAACTTTTCGTCGAAAATCCCAATTTCGATAGCAGGTTTTGGGCCCAAAACAGGGGCTCTGTTTTTAAAAATGTATTTACTGCATTCTTCTTGCCAAACTGAACACAGAGAATATATTTTCAGCATGTTTCGATCAGCGGATCCATCAGCATCGATAAAGAGGAACGGTACACAGCTTTTTAAGTGTTACTTCAATGACACTCCCTTACCTAATTTTTCGCTCTTTCCCCTTCACGTCTTGTCCTGTTCTGTTTGAATACTATCAACACCCTTGTTTTATTACTCTCTTCTACTGTCCCCTCCGTCGATTCTAAAAAACTACCAACTGAAGCAAAATAATAGAGGTCAGTAGATCTAGGAAAATAAATAAACCTAGATAGAGGTGAGGCTGCCTCACGCAATGACCGGCCCTTCTGACAGCAGGTTGCTGGCAACATTCGAAGCCTGTGGCCGTCTCGCGCTGAATTATCTAATATTACTATTGATCATTTTTGGTGGTCTTGTTATTGATTAATGTTTTATGAAAGAGTCTAAAATTTTTCGAGTTCGATTAGTTTTTGAGTTACGCAAAAATTTCTGTTTTATTTGTATGACAGGGGACAGGGGTACCACAGGGGTGAGGTGTCTCAAACCATCATAGAAAAATTCCTGCCTTCAAAACCCCCCACATGCCAAATTTGGTTCCATTCGCTTGATTACTCTTCGAGTTATGAGGAAATTTGTATTTCATTTGTTTAGGAGCCCCCCCCCCTCCTAAAGTGGGGAGGGGTCTCAAGTCACCATAGAAAAAATTCTTGTCTCCAAAAACACCCACATGTAAAATTTTGTTCCATTTGCTTGATTAATTCTCGAGTTATGCAGAAATTTGTGTTTCATTTGTATGGGAGCCCCCCCTCTTAGTGGGAGGAGGGGTTTCTAACCATCATAAGAACCTTCCCTGGCCCCAAAAACCCCTACATGCAAATTTTCACTCCAATCGGTTCAATAGTTTTCGATTCTATGAGAACATAGAGCAGACAGAAATCCATTTTTAAAGGCATAGATTTGTAAGGAAGCCCTCCCTCTTAGTGGGGGGAGGGGTCTTTTGCCTTCGAGACAACCTTCCGTATCAGGTATCAGGTATCAGCATCTTTGGCTCGAGCAGCACGTTCCTCACAATCATGTGGAAGATTTGTGCCTTGCCCATCTTGCCCGTGTCATCATTTACCTGATGAGGACGGGAAGGAAAACAGAAGGAATAGGAAGGGGTGGATGAGGAATTTGGACAAACACAAACATATATATACCGAGAGATTTTTGTACCCCCGAAGGGATACTGCAATCCTTGGTAGTTAACTTATCAAAAGTACACCCCCTGGGGGGTATACTCATGATAAATAAGAGCTTATAGCTCAATACCGCTTTCGGTAAGGAACATCAAAATGTCTCGTAATTTTAGTTTCCTAAAATCCGATTCATTTAAGACGTAGGATCCAAAGATCCTATGACGCAATTGTGCTACTGCAGGACAGTTGCAAATTACGTGATATGGTGTACCGTAGTCGGATTCACATAAATTACAATGAAACGATTCAGCTCGCTGAATCGTAGCCATATGATAATTTAGCCTGCAGTGACCAGTCAGTGATCTGACAAGAATACTGCAATTTACCTTTGAGTGTTGCAAAAGAAATTTCGCAACCTTCTCACAAGGCTTAACAACGAAACTTTTCGTTTGACGACAAGTTTCAAGATTTTCCCAATAACGTACATGTTCAGATGAAAACCAAGATCGAATCTTTTGTTTTATCCAACATGCCGCAATTGGTAAAGCAGGTTCCGGTCCGAAAACCGACTTTTCTGCTCCAGATCTTGCTAGTTCATCAGCCCATTCATTTCCGGTTATACCAGAATGGCCAGGAACCCAAACCAGATGAACGGCATTTAGAATGCTTAGTTCTTCTAATTGGGTGTGGCAGGCGATGACTGTTTTAGATTTAGAATTAGCCGCACAAAGCGCTTTTATAGCGGCTTGACTGTCAGAACAGAAGTAGATAATCTTGCCTATCAGTTCTTTCTGAACTGAGCAAACTGCAAACTGAGCTCCGCACATAATTGCAAAGATTTCAGCTTGAAAAACGGTGCAGTAACTACCCAACGAATAGGATTCCTCCAATTCTAGCTCACGGCAGTAAACACCAGCACCCGCGCGACCTTCGTACAAGGAACCATCGGTATAACAGACCACATAGTCGGAAATTTTCCTTTCCATGTAGCCTGACATCCAATCCTCTCTAGGAGGAAAGTCACTTGAGAAAGTCCTATACGGGAAAGCACGCATGAGCGTTACATCGCTAGGAGCAAGGGCAAACTTGTCCTCAGCAACAATTTGCGACCACAATCGAGTATGACCAGTGGAACCGTCCACAGACTGCCAAAGGCCAATCGCGTGTAGTCGATAAGCACATATTAGTGCCTCTTGCTTCAGGTGGAAGTGTAGAGGTTTAATATTGAAAATAGCTTCTAGGGCGGCAGTAGGAGTTGTAGTAAATGCACCAGACATTGCCATTAAATACATCCTTTGAAGATGGTTTAGCTTTGTCTGGACAGTCACAACTTCCCCTCTCTGCCACCATACAAGACAACCATACGCCAGTATTGGTCTGACAACGACCGTGTATAACCAGTGTATGTATTTGGGTTTAAGCCCCCAAGAGTTGCCAATTGCTCGTCTACATTGCCCAAAGGCCATGCACGCTTTTTTAATTCGGAAGTCAATATTTGTGGACCAGTCAAGCCTGGAGTTGAGAATCAACCCCACGTACTTCACTTCGTTCACAACATCAACATCCGGATCGTAAAAGCGCAGAGCGCGAGCTCCATTGGTATTTCTACGTCTTGAAAATAAGACGATAGATGTTTTGCTCGGATTTACCGAAAGTGCAGTTTCTCGGCACCACGTTTCCACGACGCGTAGTGCCTGCTGCATTAAGTCAAATAATGTGCTTATGCACTTTCCAACTACTAGGATGAGATAGTCATCCGCAAAACCATATGACGGATAGCCTAGACCATTGAGTTTCCTCAATAGGCCGTCCGCCACAAGGTTCCATAAAAGAGGCGAGAGAACGCCACCTTGTGGACATCCACAAACACTTTGCTTCCAAATGCTTGCTTGCCGTAAGGACGAAAAAAGCAATCGGTTACTAAGCATTTGTTCTATCCACTTTATGATTATTGAAGGCACATTATGATAACGAGCAGCCTCCAAAATGGAAGCGAAAGATACGTTATCAAACGCGCCTTCAATATCCAAAAAAGTTCCTAAGCAAGATTCCTTTTGTGAAAAAGCAACCTCAATTTTATCCACCACATCATGTAATAAAGTGGTTGTAGATTTGCCACTTTGATAAGCATGTTGTGCTGAATGAAGAGGAACTTCTACTAAGCTTGTTTCGCGGATGTGGTGATCAACAATCCGCTCAAGTGATTTAAGCAAGAATGACGTTAGACTGATTGGTCTAAAACTTTTTGCTTGCTCGTATGTCGCGCGTCCACCTTTAGGAATGAACTTAATGGTTATTTCACGCCATTGAGTTGGGATGTACTCAATAGCAATACTACACACAAACATCCTTCTCAGAATGTGTTTGAAGTACTTGAATCCTTTCTGCAGTAGAATAGGGTATATTCCATCTGTTCCAGGAGATTTGTATGGAGAGAAGCTGTTCACGGCCCACTCAATCGCTTCAGTTGTGACAAGTCTCCGAGCAAAAGCCCATGAGTCTAAGCTACCTAAAACGATTTCTGGATCGTTTCGAACTTCAGGTTCCACACAGCCCGGAAAGTGACTATAAAAGAGACATTCCAGGATTTCATTGTCATTCGAACAGTATTCACCGTTCGAACTTCGAATGTTATTAACCTGATAATCTTTCGATTTTGACAGGATTTTTTTAAGTCGACTTGCCTCGCCGAAACTGGAAACGTTGCTACAGAACCTGTGCCAGCTCGTGCGTGCTGAAGACCGTAGAGCCTTTGCATAGGCTTTCCGGGCCTGCTTAAAAGGCTCCACGCCATCCCTCCGACGTCTATTCCAGGCTCTCCTGCATTGTTTCTTTAGTTCCGCAAGATGAGAGTTCCACCACGGTGTTCCGGTCTCAAGTCACCATAGAAAAAATTCTTGTCTCCAAAAACACCCAGATGTAAAATTTTGTTCCATTTGCTTGATTAATTCTCGAGTCATGCAGAAATTTGTGTTTCATTTGTATGGGAGCCCCCCCTCTTAGTGGGAGGAGGGGTTTCTAACCATCATAAGAACCTTCCCTGGCCCCAAAAACCCCTACATGCAAATTTTCACTCCAATCGGTTCAATAGTTTTCGATTCTATGAGAACATAGAGCAGACAGAAATCCATTTTTAAAGGCATAGATTTGTAAGGAAGCCCTCCCTCTTAGTGGGGGGAGGGGTCTTTTGCCTTCGAGACAACCTTCCGTAGCCCCAAAAACCCCTACATGCAAATTTTCACGCCGATCGGTTCAGTAGTTTTCGATTCTAAAAGGAACATAGAGACAGACAGACAGAAATCCTTTTTTATAGGTATAGACTAGCTGACCCGACAAACTTCGTATTGCCACAAATTAACCTGTGTCGTACATAAATCATGAATCTCGGATGATCTTTGTCACAATCTCGAATTTTGCAAGCCCCCCAGTGGGCGGCGCTTCCGACGGCGGGTCACCGGCAACACTCGCGACCGTCTCGTCCTGAATGATCTAGTGTTACTATAGATAGTTTTTGTGGTCTTGTATTGACTAATGTTTTATGGAAGAGTCTCGAATTTCTCGAGTTCGATTAGTTTTTGAGTTTCGCAAAAAATTCTGTTTTATTTGTATGAGAGTCCATATCCCCCTACCACAGGGGTGAGAGATCTCTAACTATCGTAAAATAAATTCAAGACTCCAAAATCTCCCACATGCCAAATTTGTTCCATTTGCTTGATTAGTTCTCAAGTTATAAGGAAATTTGAATTTCATTTGTATTGGAGCTCCCCTCTTAAAAGGGGAAGGGGTCGTAATTCACCATAGAAAAAATTTCTGCCATCTAAAACTCCCACTTGCCAAATTTGGTTCCATTTGATTGATTAGTTCTTGAGATAAGAGGAAATTTGCATTTCATTTGTATGGAAGCCCACCCTCTTAAAGGGGAGATGGGCCATAACTCGCTTTCTAAAGAAGAGAGGGGTCTCAATTCACCATAGAAAAAAATCTTGCGTCCAAAACCACTTACATGTCAAATTTGGTTCCATTTGCATGATTAGTTCTCGAGTTATGAGGAAATTTGTATTTCGTTTGTAAAGGAGCCCCCCCTCTTAAAGTGAGGAGGGGTTCTAATTCACCATAGAAAATATTCATGCCCTAGAAAACTTTCACATGCCAAATTTGGTTCCATTTGCTTGATTAATTCTCGAGTTATGAGGAAATTTGCATTTCATTTGTATAGGAGCCCCCCTTCTAAAGTGGGGAGGGGTCCCAATTCATCATAGAACAAAATTTTGTCTCCAAAAACACCCACGTGCCAAATTTGGTTCCATTTGCTTGATTAGTTCTCGAGTTATGAGGAAATTTGTATTTCGTTTGTATAGGAGCCCCCCCTCTTAAAGTGAGGAGGGGTTCTAATTCACCATAGAAAATATTCATGCCCTAGAAAACTTTCACATGCCAAATTTTGTTCCATTTGCTTGATTAGTTCTTCAGTTATGAGGAAATTTGTATTTCATGTGTATACAATCCCCCCTCCTAAAACGGGGAGGGGTCCCAATTCATCATAGAAAAAAATTTTGTCTCCGAAAACACCCACATGCCAAATTTGGTTCCATTTGCTTAATTACTTCTCGAGTTATGAGGAAAATTGTGTTTCTTTGGTACAGGAGCCCCTCCCCCTCTTAAAGTGGGGAGGGGTCCTAATTTTCTATAGAAAATATTCTTGCCCTCGAAAACCTTCACATGCCAAATTTGGTTCCATTTGCTTGATTAGTTCTCGAGTTATGAGAAAATTTGTATGGAAGCCCCCCCTTTTAAAGAGGAGAGGAGTTATAATTCCCTTATAAAGAGGGGAGGGGTCTCAATTTACCATAGAATAAATTCTTGTCACCGAAAACACCCACATGCCGAATTTTGTTCTATTTGCTTGATTAGTTGTTGAGTTATGCAGAAATTTGTGTTTCATTTGTATGGGAGCCACCCCTCTTAGTGGGGGAGGGGTTTCTAACCATCACTAAAACCTTTCCTGGCCCCAAAAAACCTCTACATGCATATTTTCATGCCGATTGGTTCAGTAGTTTTCGATTCTATAAGGAACATACGGACAGACAGACAGACAGACAGACAGACAGAAATCCTTCTTTATAGGTATAGATTAATACAATCAAACTAATACCATGTGTGTGTCATCATAACTTAAGTCTTACTAGACATAGTTTCATTTTCGTACTGTGTCTCGTTCGGTGTACACGTACCAATGTTCGAGTTACGGTCGTTGATAATAAATAAATTCTGAAGTGGTGCTGCATGCAGCACTATTTTTCACGACCTCAAACATCTCGGCATAAAAAGAGGAGTACAGTAAAAAGATTTGTCGAGATGGGATCCGTTGAAAAACGCAAAAAAACGGAAGAAAACGAAGTGTTAGAACTGCAGAGGTCAAAAAAGTTGTTCGAGTGCGAATTCGTCGCAGTTGCGGCAGCTGAGCTAAATATCAACAGCGAATCTCTTCGTCGAATTTTGAAAATGGATCTGGATATGAAAGCATTCTAGAAACGTAAAATCCATGGATTAACGGAAGCAACTAAACAAAAACGGCAGGAAAGATGCAAACCGCTGCTCCGTCGGCACGGTGATTCCGAAGTTGTTTGTTCTTCAAACCCCGCATTATGCTCAAAATGGTCGGTTGTAATCGGTTTCGATCATCGACGTTCCAATCCACAAACGGAATGTACCACGATACCACAATTCATCGGCGGTCATGGTATGGGGAGGCATTTCAAAGAAAGGGAAACTTCTCCTTGTATTTATTGACAAGGGTGTGGAAATTAGTGACACATTCCAGCGCTACGGGACACAATTAGCAACCATTTTTACTGTGTAAATGTGCTCTTGTTCCATCAAATTTTTGGCAAACAGCTTGTGACTTTGGTGACTAAAGAGGACTTTACCTTCTAGTTGTATGCCAGGGATTTGGTTCAACAGGAACTGATTTGCGGGATTTGCTGGAATGTGTCTAATGCAAAATACTATCTAGAAATGGTCTTAGAACAAAATGTTATGTCTTACGTTCGGTGAACGTATGGTGAAGAATGTGGTGCAAAGCCAGCCTGACGGATTTCATGTCGAAAAAGGAATGGCCTTCAAGTTCTCCTGATTTGAACCACTGGATTTTTGCATATGGGGATACATGCAGCAGAAGCCCAAGGATAATAAATATCATAATTTGGATGAATTTATATTACTTATCAACAAGATATGGGATGACATTCCGATGGAAGTAGTGCGTGCCGCACGTAACGACTTCAAAGAACGTTTGAAGCGTGTTGTTTGTTGCGTTCTGTATCCATGGGTAAACAACTTCTAAAACTAAAATTCGAAATAAAGCCTTTATTTACAATAATATATGACTTTGTTTTTGTTCGAACATGTATGGGCCACACTGTAAACGACATCTGCTGAGAATGCAGTCTAATCGAAGGTGAAACCAAAAAACTTTCTGGAAGTATGTTAGCGATCAGCGTAAGGAATTGGGTCTTCCTGCAACTATGACCCTTAATGGAGAGGTGCTTCGCAATGCTTCGCAGCCCCAGTATGTCTGTCAACTCCTTGACGATAAATTCGCCATAACCTTTTGCGTCGAAGACATCCCGGACGACCATGTTGTCCAGGCTACCTGTAATCCCAAGTAACAATTTGGGTTTCATTATACTCTTATGATGGCTTTTATGATCAAAATTTGTCATGAAAACCGCAATTCGTCATTGTACACTGAACAAACAGATTGAAATACGTGATCACGAATAGTTGATATTGCTAGGTCAGCAAACGTAGGCAATAAATCTCTGGAATGCTAACCAGACTTCTAACTTACAAGTTGCTGCTTTTCCTTTTATGAAAAAAGTAGGTTTTCCTTAAGTATTGCACCTTAATCGTGTATGCGTTGAAAATTCACTTTCGGAAATCTTAGAGTGGTCTTAGAGTAGAGGGTTAGAACGGTGTAAATGGCAACCCTGAATGAATCATTCAATGTTCATGTTGTAGGTTGATGTTTCCCCCTTATGCTTGCAGTGTCAAGTGAGAAGGAACATAACGACCCTGGGAGCTTGCACATGATCGATTGAACCGAGAAAATGTAGGTAGAGAGTTATAATGCTGCGAAAAGTTTAGCAGAACGCGCGGACGTCATCTATATTAATTTTTCTGCGGCGTTTGGCAAAGTTGCAGGTTTGCGACTTTTCAAAAAGCTGAAAAATTTGCGCAAAACTTTTCTGCAGTTTACAAAAGACTGATAATAACTGATAATAAAGCATTTATAAGCTGCAGACGTTTTGGAAGCGACAGAAAATGTCGCCCATGACCAGAAAACTTATTCCCGCTATTTGTTGATCGTCCGCAACGGTGAAAAGTTCAGCTTTTCCCTCGTTGCCTGTGTTATTGCGGCATTAACTGGGCAAGAAAATATAATAAACTCTTCAATCGTTGTGTGATCCTTAAAAGGACCGATTGTTTGATTATCATAACTCTAGCTTGCAATAAACTTGCACTAACGCACCTAACGTAATTCTCTTTTTGATAAATTGGAGTGCCGTTAACCGCAACGCAGGCACGGCTTGTTGCAACGAACCAATCGGAAAGTCTCATCAGCTATACAATCGATGAAGCCGTTCGTGTGTGGTCATGAGTCACGATGAAATACCAATCCAGGTGGCCAGCTGTAAGTAACGTGGAAAAACTCTGGTCATTTTGTTGTCGCGTACAGCATATTTCCTGCCAATTCCAGAACTTCAGGAGCCAGATATTCCATCACGGCTGCGAGACGAATGCTTCAACTCCAACACGCTCAGCATACTTTCCTTTCCTCAGCAGCCGCTGAACACGACCAACTGACGACGATGTGAACCGTAAGGCAAACAATGTTTCAAATTTAACCTTTAAAATTATGCCACGGATGTGACTCGAAAGCTGCATGTCCGATGTGCCGTAAGCCAGCTGCTTGCCGATGTGTCACCAACGAAAGCCGCTGACCGACTGACGATGCGCAGTAAAAGGCACGGCAGCTAGCAGCCAAAACCATATCGTTCACTGGCGGATGAGTCGATGGATTCTTCGGTTTGCTGGCGTCTCGCTTGGTGAATTTGGATTTCTTCGTTGCCTTATCCGGAGAAGCAACAACAGCTGAAGCTCAACAATTTCCAATCGGAGTCTATAGGGCGTAAATTAAATACAATCATAAGAAGCTTAACCCATAGCTCATATCGTATATATTTCTGTCATCCGTGCTAGGGAAGCACTGACGTAGGAAGTCAAAAATATGAATAATAATTAAATTTTTCAATGACGCGCATTGAAAATCAATAGTTTTTAATATTTTCAATATTTTCCAAATCGATTTTCCGATCAACTGGTGTAAATATGTTTGAAATATATTGAAAATTGACTGAATTATAAGCCAATGCGTGAAAACGCATTTCCATTTTGGCGACGTCATTTCCGACAACCAATCATGAAGCGATAATTCTGGTAAAACATAGGTTTATTAGTTTCAATTTTTCAATAGTTCAACATCAAGAATCCATACTTTTCTTCATTTTGGCCAATTCTTAGAAGATTTTCCAATCGATTGGTGTAAGAATCTTTTGGAATGACTCCCTATACCAGCTACCTTTCTGTAAGACGTAGTCCTACGTCAAAAACACGTAACTCCCTGTGGAGAAATTTACTGCACGTATTTGTACTGCACATTCAACAGTAATTTTGAATGTTTTGAATTTTTCCGTCATCTGTATTAGTGTTATTGGCATATTTTGTTTAACCGAATCCAACGCCTCCTTCAAATCCTCAAAAAGCTTGTGAGTATGCAATATTTCTTAGCTAATCGAGAAAAACCAATGACCACACATTTTTGCGATACATTCCATCACACCCATCATTTTCAATAATTGAAAAGAAACACAGTTTTCTATTCCACAGCGAATAGCTCTCTAATTGGTTATTCATGTCTGTAACCGCGGTGATGTCAATCCGCACGGTAACGCCGCGTTGTCTGTGCGAACAACGAACCCATCAAACTGCCACCACTGGCTCAGTAATAATTCACTCATCGTCACGATTACCTCGGGAGACTCGGCAAACTGCACAGCTTCCACGGTTCCTTTCCGGTTCCAGCACCATCGGAATAAGCCATTGTTATGGAAATTTTTCCCGGGATTTGAATTCCCCGCGCTGTTGATGCTGGCTGCCCGTGTACCAATACATACAGACAACGTCAGCTATAAATACCGACTTTGCACATGCACATCAGTCATGGGAAGCATCTCCGCATGTTTGCTGTTGTTTAAATCATTTCCCCATTTACTGTTTGTTGATGCCTGGAACCGGCAAGAGGTAGTGAGATGTCAGATCTTTGAATAATTTAAATCACGAAGCGGGCCGCTTTCCATCAAGTAATTTCAAATGTACAGCATCCCATACAATCCCATACACACACTCCCAGAGCAAGGTGAACGTCTTTTGACAGCCGGATCGACGTCGACCGTACCCGGGTCCGGGTCCGGGTGGGGAAAATTTTAGCCAGTTATGAATACTTTGAATTCCACAACCACCTCGTTTTCGGCAGGGCATGAGTACTGTGTCAGATTTGCATATTTGCATTTAGTGTTTGTGTTTCGTGCGGCAACTTGAGACGATAAGCTGGAAAATTTGCCCGGCTGTCTTCCGGAACCGGTGCGTGTCATTTCATGTACAATCCGGAGAAAATGAATGATAAAAGATATGCAAAGTTTGGGTTGCTTACCAAATGGTAAACCAAAATTGACGAAATTCGGACCAAAACCAGGAGAAGGCATGCCGATCTCAGATTACCGAAATTTGCATTGACCCAAATGAATGCCTGATTAGTTTTGATAGCCCTCTGCCAGCCAGTCGAGCAACAGCGGTATGAAATTAGAGCAAGCAAGCAATCACAAGCCGTACTTTATGAGTTGTAAAGTTATGTAGATCAGTCCTCTGCTGCTGTAGATATGTTTCCTCAGATGATGCTAGCAAGCTAAATGATTATGTTCAAATTCTATCGATAAATAATGAATAAAAATACCAGTCCCAAAGTAATCATTACTATATTCAATCGATGCGAATAGCGGTCCCAGCTCCCAACATCATCATCATCATCGGTCATATTTCACACATAACAAACAATTATCCTGCTGTTGATGGTCTCATTCCGATGGGCACAAAACAAACAGCTTTTGTTCGCCGTTGGTTCGCACACGTTAGCCATCCATTTATGCATTTACCCCAACCAACCCCCAGGGCAGGGGAAGATTTCCCTAGCGCTTGCAAAATCCAGCCGCATCTCGTGAGACGATGGACGTGGCTATATTTGGAACTGACCCTTCAGAAATATGTCCAACTGATACAAATGTGCTGCTCCTGATTAATAACACACGCCAGCACGTTCACGCGCACATACACACAGCCACACATTCACACTGACCAACACGCATAACTCACTTCACAAAGGTCCGAAACAACGGACCACATTCATTGGCGGGTGTTTTGTTTGTCAGCGTGTATCTCCCGCTCAATGTCGACAGGACATCCGTCGTCGGTAGGCTGCTAATAGGTGGGAGGTTGCTTTTCATATGGTTCTGACTTTGATTTATCGGTTCCCACGCGTGCTCTATTCCGGCCATTCACAGAGCTGCTAAGTGCATAATAATTGATTCTATGATACCGCAGTGACTAGAATAACGATTCCCAACCCGAGACCCGACGCGACGGGAACGTGACAATGGTGGGGAAAGAATGGTTTATGCTGACAAATGCCCTCCGATGCGAACTTTTGTTTTTTTTCGGTGCAGTATGATGGAATGAGTGGAAGTTGAAGCATAAATAACTGAACATTGCACGGTAGTTGACCTAGTTATGCCGGTAATTTCAATGAGTTGCAGGAGACATAAACACGTATATGAATACATGTGTGTGAAGCGATCGATCAAAATTCCGCCACTAGGTGCAATTCAGATGAGATGGAAAATTATTATCGTGTCATCGATATATCTTTCGCATTCTACATTTATTATGAGCTGAACAAAATATTCATTGATTGTGCAAAGCAATGCTGCAGTCGGGTTGGCAGTGTTGCAATTCATGAAATTGAAATTTGTCAAGCATTTTTCATACCGCACGGGCTGGATTTTGCCGGATATATTCCTTTGACCGCTGACGCTTTGACCACCGCTACTGTCGGCACACTCCGTTTTTTACCCTTTATTTTCCAGTCTATTCCAGTCTCCTTAAAACGTTTGATGGCCCTGTACAAAATCATGATGATTAGCAAAAGTCCATTTTGAAATTGAAAGTAGCTGTCAATTGCACCTCCTAGAAGCCCCAATCAAAAAATTCGAGGTGCAAATTACACCTTTACAACACACATTTAACATTCTAGGCAAATCCTCTTATATGGTTTAAATACCAGGATGCCACATTCTCCCCATGCGTAAAATGAAAAATTCAATTTACGGTATTATTCCCGGTCTACCTTGCTACAGCGGATTACCACAGTCTTTTACCCGATTCAAAGCTTTGTTCGTGTCGGCCCTGGATTATTCCCGACTCATTTTTTTCAAGTGTGGACCTTGGACACACGGGATGATAGTTGCGTTTTGTTATTTTGACGTTTGAATAGGGATAGTACACTCAAGTCGCTTTTTACGCGCAGGATACGTCCCGCGTAAATCAAAACCGCGTAAAAAACCGCGTAAATTCCGAAAACCGCGTAAAAAAAGCCAAAATTTCGCGTAAAAAAATCTTTGTGGATTTCAACACTACGCGAAAAAATAGACGTTTTGAGCACATCCGCGTAAATTCCGAAAACCGCGTAAATTCCGAAAACCGCGTAAAAATAGTCGCGTAAAAAGAAACCGCGTAAAAAGCGACTTCAGTGTATGAAACGTACTTCCACAATCACTTGTACCAGCGTCTTTTGTCGCAAGAAATCCTTCAAAGTCACCTTTTTACCACGACTTGCTAGGAAATTTTCCACACTGCCAAAACCTTCCAAAATCACATGCAGGAAGTTTGCCACCAGTAGTAACACCTTTTCGCGCAGACTCTGATCGGTATGTGGTCGTAGAACAGCAGCACATCGGCAATCATCTGACAGTCACTTTCACCCTTTCTGGTCACCACCTTCTGCATCACCAGCAGGTCTTTTCTGCGTTCACTTCTCTTAGCCGCCGTGTCTCCACTCCAGCAGTCCGATTGAGACAGAGTCGCAGCCAGTTCCCGACTCAAGGTTTCCTGGTTATCTTTAGGCTTCGTACAGAAACGCTCCTCTACCAGCTTCAGTTTAGTTTTCAGGCAGCTTAGCCCCTGGCCTACGATGATGCTCATAGGCGAAAAGAATTCGAAATTGCTGGTACCCCAAGCAACAATGAGAGTTTTATTGTACCCTTATGGCAGTTTTCATGACCAATTTTGGTCTTAAATGCCATCATAAGAGTGTAATAAAACCCAAATTGTTACTTGGGAGTTGGGACTGGTGCATTCACCAAAATGATCTTCTTTCATTTTCAGCATTCCTTCGGCTTCCGGTTCTACGAGCGCATCGGCTAGGGCTGCTTCATCTACTTCCAGTATCGTCTGGTTGGAGATTTTATTGAAATCGACCCCCAGGTTGTCAAGGTCAAACTGATCCTTCGGTTCGACCAGGTTGTCAAGGTCAAACTGATCCTTCGGTTCGATCTTCTCTAACATCAACAACAGTAACTCCGGCCGCAACTGGACAAACTGCCCAAGTAACAATTCTAAGTTTTATTACGTTCCTATAATGGTTTTCAGGATCAATTTCATAAAACCGCTAATTAAACTGCGAGCTTCACCAGAACTTTCTGATGACCGCTATAAAACTGCCTTCTGACCAAGTGGCCACTCCTCACAAAGTTTTCATAACCGCTATAAGAATCAGGTTATAAGCTCTAGTAGTCGTACCACGCAATAAAACCGATTAAACTTTCGCTGCCTAACAGCCACCGCCATCTATACCTATAAAGAAGGATTTCTGTCTGTCTGTCTGTCTGTCTGTCTGTCTGTCTGTCTGTCTGTCTGTCTGTCTGTCTGTCTGTCTGTCTGTCTGTCTGTCTGTCTGTCTGTCTGTCTGTCTGTCTGTCTGTCTGTCTGTCTGTCTGTCTGTCTGTCTGTCTGTCTGTCTGTCTGTCTGTCTGTCTGTCTGTCTGTCTGTCTGTCTGTCTGTCTGTCTGTCTGTCTGTCTGTCTGTCTGTCTGTCTGTCTGTCTGTCTGTCTGTCTGTCTGTCTGTCTGTCTGTCTGTCTGTCTGTCTGTCTGTCTGTCTGTCTGTCTGTCTGTCTGTCTGTCTGTCTGTCTGTCTGTCTGTCTGTCTGTCTGTCTGTCTGTCTGTCTGTCTGTCTGTCTGTCTGTCTGTCTGTCTGTCTGTCTGTCTGTCTGTCTGTCTGTCTGTCTGTCTGTCTGTCTGTCTGTCTGTCTGTCTGTCTGTCTGTCTGTCTGTCTGTCTGTCTGTCTGTCTGTCTGTCTGTCTGTCTGTCTGTCTGTCTGTCTGTCTGTCTGTCTGTCTGTCTGTCTGTCTGTCTGTCTGTCTGTCTGTCTGTCTGTCTGTCTGTCTGTCTGTCTGTCTGTCTGTCTGTCTGTCTGTCTGTCTGTCTGTCTGTCTGTCTGTCTGTCTGTCTGTCTGTCTGTCTGTCTGTCTGTCTGTCTGTCTGTCTGTCTGTCTGTCTGTCTGTCTGTCTGTCTGTCTGTCTGTCTGTCTGTCTGTCTGTCTGTCTGTCTGTCTGTCTGTCTGTCTGTCTGTCTGTCTGTCTGTCTGTCTGTCTGTCTGTCTGTCTGTCTGTCTGTCTGTCTGTCTGTCTGTCTGTCTGTCTGTCTGTCTGTCTGTCTGTCTGTCTGTCTGTCTGTCTGTCTGTCTGTCTGTCTGTCTGTCTGTCTGTCTGTCTGTCTGTCTGTCTGTCTGTCTGTCTGTCTGTCTGTCTGTCTGTCTGTCTGTCTGTCTGTCTGTCTGTCTGTCTGTCTGTCTGTCTGTCTGTCTGTCTGTCTGTCTGTCTGTCTGTCTGTCTGTCTGTCTGTCTGTCTGTCTGTCTGTCTGTCTGTCTGTCTGTCTGTCTGTCTGTCTGTCTGTCTGTCTGTCTGTCTGTCTGTCTGTCTGTCTGTCTGTCTGTCTGTCTGTCTGTCTGTCTGTCTGTCTGTCTGTCTGTCTGTCTGTCTGTCTGTCTGTCTGTCTGTCTGTCTGTCTGTCTGTCTGTCTGTCTGTCTGTCTGTCTGTCTGTCTGTCTGTCTGTCTGTCTGTCTGTCTGTCTGTCTGTCTGTCTGTCTGTCTGTCTGTCTGTCTGTCTGTCTGTCTGTCTGTCTGTCTGTCTGTCTGTCTGTCTGTCTGTCTGTCTGTCTGTCTGTCTGTCTGTCTGTCTGTCTGTCTGTCTGTCTGTCTGTCTGTCTGTCTGTCTGTCTGTCTGTCTGTCTGTCTGTCTGTCTGTCTGTCTGTCTGTCTGTCTGTCTGTCTGTCTGTCTGTCTGTCTGTCTGTCTGTCTGTCTGTCTGTCTGTCTGTCTGTCTGTCTGTCTGTCTGTCTGTCTGTCTGTCTGTCTGTCTGTCTGTCTGTCTGTCTGTCTGTCTGTCTGTCTGTCTGTCTGTCTGTCTGTCTGTCTGTCTGTCTGTCTGTCTGTCTGTCTGTCTGTCTGTCTGTCTGTCTGTCTGTCTGTCTGTCTGTCTGTCTGTCTGTCTGTCTGTCTGTCTGTCTGTCTGTCTGTCTGTCTGTCTGTCTGTCTGTCCGTATGTTCCTTATAGAATCGAAAACTACTGAACCAATCGGCATGAAAATATGCATGTAGAGGTTTTTTGGGGCCAGGAAAGGTTTTAGTGATGGTTAGAAACCCCTCCCCCCACTAAGAGGGGGGGCTTCCATACAAATGAAACACAAATTTCTGCATAACTCGACAACTAATCAAGCAAATAGAACAAAATTTGGCATGTGGGTGTTTTCGGTGACAAGAATTTATTCTATGGTAAATGGAGACCCCTCCCCTCTTTATAAGGGGAATTATAACTCCTCTCTTTAAAAGGGGGGCTTTCATACAAATTTCCTCATAACTCGAGAACTAATCAAGCAAATGGAACCAAATTTGGCATGTGAAGGTTTTCGAGGGTAAGAATATTTTCTATAGTAAATTAGGACCCCTCCCCACTTTAAGAGGGGGGGCTCCTGTACCAAAGAAACACACTTTTCCTCATAACTCGAGAAGTAATTAAGCAAATGGAACCAAATTTGGCATGTGGGTGTTTTTGGAGACAGAAATTTTTTCTATTTTGAATTGAGACCCCTCCCCGTTTTGGGAGGGGGGGATCCTATACACATGAAATACAAATTTCCTCATAACTGAAGAACTAATCAAGCAAATGGAACAAAATTTGGCATGTGAAAGTTTTCGAGGGCAAGAATATTTTCTATGGTGAATAAGGACCCCTTCCCACTTTAAGAAGGGGGCTCCTATACAAACGAAATACAAATTTCCTCATAACTCGAGAACTAATCAAGCAAATGGAACAAAATTTGGCACGTGGGTGTTTTTGGAGACAAAAATTTTTTCTATGATGAATTGGGACCCCTCCCCACTTTAGGAAGGGGGGCTCCTATACAAATGAAATGCAAATTTCCTCATAACTCGAGAATTAATCAAGCAAATGGAACCAAATTTGGCATGTGAAAGTTTTCTAGGGCATGAATATTTTCTATGGTGAATTAGAACCCCTCCCCACTTTAAGAGGGGGGGCTCCCATACAAATGAAATACAAATTTCCTCTAACTCGAGAACTAATCAAGCAAATGGAACCATATTTGGCATGTGGGTGTTTTTGGAGACAAAAATTTTTTCTATGGTGAACTGGGACCCCTCCTCACTTTAGGAGGGGGGGCTCCTATACAAATGAAATACTAATTTCCTCATAACTCGAGAGCTAATCAAGCAAATGAAACCAAATTTGGCATGTGAAAGTTTTCGAGGGCAAGAATATTTTCTATGGTGAATTAGGACCCCTCCCAACTTTAAGAGGGGGGGCTCCTATACAAACGAAATACAAATTTCCTCATAACTCGAGAACTAATCAAGCAAATGGAACCATATTTGGCACGTGGGTGTTTTTGGAGACAAAATTTTTTTCTATGATGAATTGGGACCCCTACCCACTTTAGGAGGGGGGCTCCTATACAAATGAAATTCAAATTTCCTCATAACTCGAAAACTAATCAAGCAAATAGAACCAAATTTGGCATGTGGAGGTTTCTGAAGGCAAAAATATTTTCTATGGTGAATTAGGACCCCTCCCAACTTTAAGAGGGGGTGCTTCTACACAAATGAAATACAAATTTCCTCATAATTCGAGAACTAATCAAGCAAATGGAACCATACTTGGCATGTGGGTGTTTTTGGAGGCAACCATTTTTTCTATGATGAATTAGGACCCCTTACCTTTTTAAGAGGGGGGGGGGGTTCTCATACAAACGAAATACAAATTTCCTCATAACTCTAGAACTAATCAAGCAAATGGAACCAAATTTATCATGTGGGTGTTTTTGGAGGCAAGAATATTTTCTATGGTATATTTTCTATGGATTTCCCCACTTTAAGAGGGGGGGGGGCTCCTATACAAATGAAAAACAAATTTCCTCATAACTCGAGAACTAATCAAGCAAATGGAACCAAATTTGACATGTAAGTGGTTTTGGACGCAAGATTTTTTTCTATGGTGAATTGAGACCCCTCTCTTCTTTAGAAAGCGAGTTATGGCCCATCTCCCCTTTAAGAGGGTGGGCTTCCATACAAATGGAATGCAAATTTCCTCTTATCTCGAGAACTAATCAATCAAATGGAACCAAATTTGGCATGGGGGAGTTTTAGATGGCAGAAATTTTTTCTATGGTTAATTACGACCCCTTCCCCTTTTAAGAGGGGAGCTCTCATACAAATGAAATTCAAATTTCCTTATAACTTGAGAACTAATCAAGCAAATGGAACCAAATTTGGCATGTGGGAGATTTTGGAGTCTTGAATTTTTTTACGATAGTTAGAGACCTCTCACCCCTGTGGTAGGGGGATATGGACTCTCATACAAATAAAACAGAAATTTTTGCGAAACTCAAAAACTAATCGAACTCGAGAAATTCGAGACTCTTCCATAAAACATTAGTCAATACAAGACCACAAAAACTATCTATAGTAACACTAGATCATTCAGAACGAGACGGTCGCGAGTGTTGCCGGTGACCCGCCGTCGGAAGCGCCGCCCACTGGGGGGCATGCAAAACTCGAGATTGTGACAAAGATCATCCGAGATTCATGATTTATGTACAACACAGGTTAATTTCTGGCAATACGAAGTTTGTCGGGTCAGCTAGTAATTTAATAAAGCTTTTCGCTTTTCGCTCTGGGAAAAGCTAAATCCAGTTCGCCAGATTTGTCAACTTGAAAATACATCCGTGAGTAGAAAAGTTAAAGTTTTACTGTCAGATAATTCTGATCCATTTGGTTTATAGCAACCAGAATAAAATATCCCACAGAATATTTATTAAATTTTAAGCAATTTAGTTGGTTTGCATCATGTGCGCATTTAGTTTTATCGTGCATATTGATATGATAGGTGGATAAAATCAACGCGCCACTGACATTTTGCAATTTTCAAAACTGATTGCTTTAACAAAATATATTCAGTTAGTCAATCCCATTTTTTTTTGTCAAAATTGGCGGTATGTTAATTGCTGTTACCGAGCGGCATGGTTGTTCCCGCATTAACACATGTAATGGCAATAGGCTGGAGCAAGTGTCAGTCTCTGCCCAGCAAACAATTTGGTTTGTATATCTAGGTTGCAACTGAGAGATACGAAAAAGTTATATTTCACGCCACATAAGAACATATAAGTACCAAAGTGGAGGCAATATACGTGCAAAAATTTTGACAATCATTTGTAATTCTATCTACAACAGGTTTTGGAACACGCAACTTAATACTCCTCCATATGCAATCAAGATGTAAATAAATGTTACAATCAACTATACTGCTATATAATTCACAGCCTGTATATGACGACACGCACGACTACAAAACAATTGTACACTGCGCTTTGACGTTATCTAATCATTATGCAATTCCAATGTAAAACTAACATGCATACGATTTACTTAGGACTTTCTATTACGATCTTGTGTTTGCTACGATACGGGGTCATCGTTTCCTGATGTGCAATATTTACATTCCTCCCGACAAAAGCCGCTCACTTGATTTAATAGAAGAGCACATTAGCTCCGTCCGTGAACTCTGCAATGAGGCCTCTCAAGGTGACACTGCCTTTGTGTGCGGCGATTACAATCAACCCCGCCTTGCATGGCGCAAAGACGAAACCGGTACTCTTTCTAATAACTTGTCGTATTTAACTCCAGCGAATATAGCATTTGTCGCTGGCTTGGGCTTCATGACCATGAATCAAGTACATCTATAACTGAATAACGACGGCCGCTCTCTAGATTTAGTTTTCGTATCTGAGGCCAGCCGTACTGTGGTTACCACTTCCGAGGATCCCCTACTACCTGTAGAGCTTCATCATCCTCCACTCAGATACTCGCATTAATGTTTATGGCGAATTTTCGGGGTCGCTACCAACGACTGACGGACGCAGGAGAGAACTCAACTTCCGGAAACTCGACTTCGACAGACTTTCTGCGTACCTATCAGCTGTAGATTGGAATCCACAATTGCGTGATTGTTCATGGTATGGCCTCCCTGTTCGGCGATGTTATCCTTCAATGGCTAAACTCAAACGTTTCAGTGAAAAGAAAACCAATTTCACCTCCATGGAGTACTCCTCTTCTTCGTAAAGCGAAAAGGGACCGCAATTGTTGGTTGCGTCGTTCGAAGACTAATAAATCAGTAGTGTTAAAGAACAATTTCAAGTGTTCGACTGACAACTACAGAAAGCTAAATGCTGCACTTTATAAGTCGTATGTTCTAAGGGTGCAGTTTGGTTTGTGTCGGAATCCAAAATCCTTTCGGAGTTTTGTGAATACGAAGAGCAAAAATCAGTCAATCCCTAACCCAATCTAACATGGTTTACGATGGCAGAGAATCTACGAGTGAAGCTGAAGCATGTGATTTCTTTGCGATACATGTTGATACATGTTCAGTCTTTCAAGCCGAACAATCGTTCGATACAGACGCTGAACTTGCCGCGTCTAATGACTGGATTCTGTAGACCTGGATACGTTTGAAATTTCGCCTGCCATGACTGTCGCTGCCTCAACAAAGTTAAAAAGCTCGTACGTTTCTGGACCGGATGGAATCACGGCTGTTGTTTTTACATGTTTCCCGTGTATAAAAGTGGTGATCATCGTGACGTCAGAAATTACCGTGGGATTACTAGCCTTTCCGCCGCCTCGAAACTATTCGAGATTTTCGTCAGCGACCGTATTCTAGAAGCCACGAAGTCTTATATAATATTTCCTCTGACCAACATGGTTTCGTTCCCGTTAGACTTCGTGACCACCTGTTCGACGGCTATCGAAGACAGAGCGCAAGTAGATGTCATCTATACGGGTCTGAAAGCGGCTTTTGACAAAACTGACCACAAAGTGTTACTCCGTAAATTTTTGCGAATGGGAGCCTCGAGCAGATTGGTGTCGTGGCTTTCATTCTATCTGACTGAAAGAACTCTTCATGTCAAACACGGTCTAAGCATCTTTTCACCGTTTGGTAATAAATCTGGAGCGCCGCAAGGGAGCAATTTAGGACCACTTTTGTTCGTCGTTTTCTTCAACGATGTTGCATTCTCGCTTGGTTACAGAAGCAAACTTATTTACGCCGATGGTTTGAAAATCTACGTAGTGATGCGCTCTATCAAGGACTGCCTCCATCTGCAAATATTGCTAAACGTGCGCCATTCTGTATTGCTCCGCTAAGCAACCACAATCAATTTACTTTATTAACTGTAATCTATTATGGTTTTCTAGCTATTCTAGCTAGAATAATAAGAGTGTTTGGACTCATATCCTCTTGGTATTGCGCAATACCTCAATAAACCAGAGGTAATCCTTCATTGCGATGAATTTTTTTTGTGTGCCAGAAGGGTATTGGGTTAAAATGCCACTGCGACAGTCTTAATGATCGTCTTTTGTGGCAGGCCCCGATTGCTGTACGCAGTTTACGGATCGCTCATACCCATTGATGGAGTTGAGCGGAATAGTTGTAATCCTGTGCCCCAATTCGGTACTACATGGTTTATAAATGGCGATGAAATAGAGGACACACAAAAGTAGGAAAAAGCCTTTTAGATATCATCATATATATCTTACAATTCCGGAACAATTAAAGGTTGTTGATTTTGTGTGAAAAAATTTCAAACTCGAAGTTTAAGTATTTATTTAACTCGGTTTTGAGCAGTTTGTCGCTAAGATTTCAAGAATGGATGGATGACTGTAACTGTTCAAATAATGTACAGCTCCAGATGTAATAGGTTGGTTATCCTAGATCTTCCGGGCGCGAACAGTGCGGCCTTAGGTCCATAGAAGACAGTCGGTATGATCATGACTGCTACGCTTTACTAAGTGAACTTCGTACGGCAGCACGCCCGCCTGGTTTAATTTTACCGGCATTCGAAGTGGAAAGTAGCCATGTTAAATGCATCTCCAGTTGTAGTCCGATTAAATGCATCTCTGGATCTTCTTACTTGTGTTGTTGTCGGCAGTCAAGAATGACCTCAAATACACGAACTTGTCGTCGATCACAAGCTCATCAACATCCGCGATGACCCGTGGTGAGAGGCTGATGTTTCCGTAGCTTCCGATGCGTTAGTCCTCGGTTCAAGTAGTCCCAAGCTCCTCGCGATCCACTGTATCACACACTGACTCGAAGTCGTAAAATATGTTATGTGTGGTAACGCTGTACACACATCCGTGGTAGCTCGGGAGTCCACTTAGTACTTAATTCCATGAAGCTCACTAATTCCGGCGACGGCTTGCTTGCTGGTCAACTCGAACCCGAATTCGTCACGAATGGAACTGTAATTCTTGCAATCACGGTTGTCACTCCATCATTAATCAGCTGGACGCCAGGACGCAACAATATTAGCTTCATGGATACTCCAAACTCAGCTGTCGTAAACGAGTAGTTCCCGCCAGCATGCACCAGTCGTCCCGGCCCTGCCTGTGGTTACGAGAAGTAGAGTCTCCAAAACTCCATCCTCTGCAAGTATAGTTCAACTGTATAGTATAGTATAGTATAGTATAGTATAGTATAGTATAGTTAGAAGTGTCTTGTCCGCGATTGTGTCTAGTGATATTGTTCTACTTCCTGGCATACTACCGCTGAAACGTTCCGCGCTTTTAGCCCTTCGCCAATTTATCTGCTGCCGAAAAGCGAAGTCAGTCGGCATCTGGCCGAATGATGCTATGCCGATCCTGTCCTCCAGTATACCGATGATAGTTTCATCATCCGTTACCGAGAAGACCCAACGATTAACATTAATCTGCCCCCCACTGGGATGCACACCTGCAAGCCCTTTGGAAGTCCCCGATGGCTTCGGCACAGTCAAGCTATTCCCGCCAGCGGCTTACAGTCTTTCCGTTCTTATACTCAAACATAGTGACGGGGTATTCCAACCCGTTATCGCAGGCAAGGATACGCAGCATCGTCGCTTTGATACCTCTTCAGTTTTGTCCCACTCTTCTAACTCAGAAGCTACTGGTTTGAGCTCACTGTCATCACCTAATTTTATCCCGAGGTCAATTTATCGTTTACCGAGCCCCCACCACAATCCGATTCGAGCAATGCTAATAGTAGACCAGCGGATATATCATCAGAACGATCGACACTTCAAGCAACCGCAGTTCTCATCGACAAACGTGATACTGGGACGCACTTTAGTTGGCATTACGGATGGCTCCGGCCTCCCCGCCGCAGTTTCCATTTCAGCTAACGACAGGCAGCCGTCCCAATTCCGTGTGTGGGTACAGAGAACGATGTTTTCAAAATCCATCCCATCCACGTTCTATTACCAAAACGTTGGTGGCATAAACGCGAGTGTCTCTGACCACTTACTAGTATGTGCCGACAGTCCGTACAAGATAATCGTGCTACCGAAACTTGGCTTGACAACCGTACGTGCTCTCGGCAGTGGGCGATTGCTTTGGGCTCAACCCAACTCAAGTCTTTCCGCTTGGGTAGGGTTTAACCCTGTTGCTGGAAGCAGCTGTTGTTGATACTCGTTTAGCTAGAAGCATTGAGAAAGACCACTCAATTACATTGAATCGTCGTTATTTCTGGATAGACGCCTTCTGGGACGGAGAAATATTGGAACCGACGGATATTTCGGAATGGGGGTGGTTGAGCTCGAAGGTGAATGTGACCGACGATGGTACGAAATGGAAGAACAAACCGGATCTTTCGTCAATCAAGAGATGGCTCCAGGGACCATCGCTTGTGTGGAATACAAAAGAAGAATGGCCAAAGTCTTCCCTGAACGTTACTGAAATCGTCGAAGAAATTAGTCCAAACATATTGGTATGTTAAATCAAAGCGAAAGGAGAGTTCGAGCCATTTTATTGCCACAGAACTTCTCCTGATGGTAACGTTTGCGACGGGCGCCACGGTTTTCGTTCTACGCAGGATTAACGGAGGCACCAGCTGCTCAAGGCTGAAGTGTTCCACATCAAGCAAGCCCAGGAGGCAATCTAGGCAAGATAAACTCATGGAAGAATTTACCACACCAAGAACATCTTGGCGCTTCAATGTTTCCGCAGCGTCGCATATGGGCGGCTGTTGGGAGCAGCTAATCCAATCCGTAAAGGAAATTCCAGCCAAAGTCAAACCTCAGTGAGTAGCTACAGAAGAAGCTCTAAGAAGCAATCTAATTTTAGTAGAAAACTTCATTAACAGTCGTCCGTTAACACATCACCAGCAGCAGGCTCTCCGGATGGGTCAAAACCGCTGGTTCAGTACAACGACTGTCTATTGGCATTGTTGCGCTCGTGCTGTTTTGGAAACGGTAGGTAACGGAATATCTGTCCACGATTACCTGTCAAACCTAATGGTTCTACCCGGTACGACCGATTGCCGTAGAAGAAATCATCTTTATCGTCGATCCGAGTTTACCCGAAGAATTGTTGGCTCAAAAGTCGGGTGGTGTCGGCGAAGACATCTGCCGAGGGACAAGTGCGCTCAGCTGTTGTCCAGACTGTTACGGGATTGTACGCGAGACCTGCAACCTGTGGTTGTACGGAACAATCCACTCGATCATTGAATCGTAATCACTGGGACTGGATCACTGATCAGGATCTGAGCGGAAAAACAAATACCGATGGAGTGGATAAAAACAAGTCGAGTGTGAAAACTATCCAGGCATCAGGCATAGCATTGCTCATTCTGCCTAAAAGGTGCTCTCCGGTATTTTGGTTCGTTTCGACCACGTTAAACGAATGGGCAAAACGAACCGAAATCACTCGAAACGAGAATCGCAATGTCACCCCTGTTCTCTCTAGCCTGAGACCTTTAGGGGAGTCTTTCGTCGGTTAGTATCAAGCAGGTCTTGGTGAGGGTCAGTTCACAGCGCATCTGATGTTTACCCTACGTCAGCAATTAGGCAAGCTCCGGGAGTACAACTTTCAGGCTTACCATCTGTTCATTGATTTTAAGGCGGCGTACGATTCGGTCAAATGAAAGCTGTGGCAGACAACGCTATGGGTCAAAAGCATGCGTCAAAATAGCAGATATTTTAAAGTTTTGGAAAATATGTGAATAAGCTGAAGTAGATTAGGATAAACTTCCGACGTTATAAACATCATAAATTCATCCATAATCGCCTTTGAGTCGTGCTAAATCCTCGCCCACACTCATTTCACTAGGAAGAAGGGACTTAAAAATGCTATCCAATTCACTTTATTTCATAACTTGTTTGGCCAGCTTACCGTCATTCTACATATTACTACCCGTTCCACCTGACAACGTTTCGTACCGTAGACCGCAAACGATGACCGTAGATTGGTCGGTTAATTTTCCTTTTTCGTTCGTCAAAGCGCTTACCCACAATACCGCCAGGACCGGCTGCGGATGGAACATTTCAACGAAGCGTAATGCGCCCACCGTGTTCTATCGGAATCAGCATGAACACGAAAAGGGCGCTATATGATTGGCGATGCATTGCATGCAGCAACGTAGAAACGAGCCACATCCTGACGCAAACCGTTGGAAAATCACCAATAATGAGGTGGATCTCTGCTGCACACAACCGCGCCGGCATTGTATCGTGGCACAGCCAATAAAGGGCCGGGAACAGGACCTACCGCGCGTGTAGGCGTTCGGCCGAGGGTAGCCGGCACAATGCTGCCGGTCGGCGTGGGTGAAGAATCCAGGCTCCGAACGATAGTTTGACATTTGTTCATGACTACGTGACTGCAGAATTGGCGAACGGTGTTCACCGTGCAGAATCTGTCCGGTAAATTAGAAAGTAGAGCAACCCGGCAGCGATTGTAGCCGTTGAACCGTCCTCCCCGAATATAAAAAAATGGTCAATGGCAATTGCGGTAAAACGAAACATGTTTCGGCAATTTTGAAACGGTTTGTGATTTACCACTTGCATTTCGTCAAATATGTTGAAGCGCGTTATATTTTGCTGACACCTTGAAAATGAATTACTTGAATATTTTATTTATTTTACTGTACTAGGTGCCAGCAGTAAAACGCAATAATTTAGTTTATGTTTCATAAAACTTATCAGACGAAAAACAAGCTACAAATTAAAATAGTTTCGGGTCGTTGATGATAATTGAAAAAACAGATGCATTTTTAATGCAACAGCATTCATTATTCACCCAACCAACCTGAACATAATTATTCCCATCCAAGTGCTTCCTCTAATGGCGTAAACATTGATAACATGAAAACACTTCTCCGAAGAAACCGAACAGCACTGAAACAGTTCCTAGCAATGTCAAAAGAAGATAGCTTCGGAAACAGCGGTGTTCCCGGTGATAAACATTGTTACGGAATGTTTAATTTTAAACCAACTAGACCAACGCCACTAGATTTGACGGTTGACGGCGTGGGTTTTCATGAGTACACTTGGAAGAGAACCCGATGCTGCACTATAGTGTTGGTACACCAGGTGAGTGATGTAGCATAAAATTATGTTCTCCTGCACAAGGCAGGGCAAACGAAGCGCGCGGAGTTCCCTATCATTCGCTATCGTTGTACTCGAATTGTTCCAAGGAAATACTAATTTCGGCATACCGGTTGTTTTAGCCTTGCGGTGACATTGGTCGGTGGCCACCGATGAAAAAAGGGCGTTCACGATTTGGGAAATTAGAACAAACTATGGTTAAGTTAAATGGTTGACAATATATGCAGTACAACCATTCAAAATTAATGAGATTAAAAGTGTATGGAAGTGAAATAATGCTTAAAGTCAGTTTGACGACAATCCCTGATCAACTCTAAAGTGCTGATAAAGAAGTAGTTAATGTATCAGTAATATTATCAAGATGATGAGCCCCCCATTTGGATGATTCCTTGAATCAACCGAAGCTTCTTAGTAAGCGAGCAAAACGGCCCACGTGTTTCCGCTTTATCGGCAAGTAAATCGTGGAAAATCTAACGGTAAGGACGAGCATTTATCAGCACGCGTAATGGCAACTCGTTATCACCTTCTTGACATTGATTAACTCGATTAAACACGGCCTGTCAAGGGCAGTGAATAAGTGTGATTTGCTGCCGAAGCACTCCTCCAATCTAACGCCTTCGTTACTGGGAAAATAGGTATATTGAACGTTTCTATTCCTAGAGAATTAGGTACCTACTATCGAAACACAACGTTATAGTATAGCCAGTCAGTCTGACAGTTTATAGTCATGCACAAATTATAAAGCATCCCAGCAGTTTTTTTAAACATAAATATATTTTAATGTATTTTAATGATAAAGTTTTCATGATAACATTTATTGTTGTTTCTTAGTTATGATCGAAGAACTCCGTTTACCTGAATATTATTTAAAAGATTCAAAAATTCATATCCCAGGAACCAAACAACGTAGAGCAAACAGTTTCCTATGAAAATGTATGGTGAATTTTCTTAGCATCTCCACCGTTGGATCTAGAGCTAATCCATCCCCTGTTGCTCTCCAGAAAAAAAGGAAAAATGAAACATAAGGAGAAAAATCACATAAGAGCACCTATGTGCAAAATGGTACATACAAAAAACCAGAAGGGAAATGACGAAAAAGATTATGAACCGAGAAGAAAAGAAGAAAAATGAGAGAAAAAAGGAAAAGCCATAAAAAAATCAGAGGGGTTGTGTACAAGACACGCCCGCATAGGTGACGTAGGACTACGTAAGTCTATTTGGAGCGATAGTAGGATGTATCCATGTGTAGTATAATCAAGGGTAAGTCGCTTAGAACATTGTTGCAGGCTCAATTTAAGGAACAGTTTACCTCATTGATTACAATTGCAGTACATTCATTTCACAGTTCATGGTACACTGTGGCCCACCTTTTTGACATTTAAATTTTGAAATGTTAGAAATTGGCAGCCCTGCCAATGTTTCTTATTGTCAAAACGATCAAAACAGTCTGGCTGGGCGCAGGCGAGTTTGGCAGGTCTCACACGACCAGCACCTCAGCGGCACAGTAAGGCACAGACTGAACAAAATTTCTATGAATGAGGAGAACGGAATGTTCTCAGCGACGTACCCTTGGGTATAAT
Source organism: Sabethes cyaneus (assembly GCF_943734655.1). Taxonomy (NCBI): domain Eukaryota; kingdom Metazoa; phylum Arthropoda; class Insecta; order Diptera; family Culicidae; genus Sabethes; species Sabethes cyaneus. The sequence continues at coordinate 17,584,670 of NC_071353.1, forward strand.
ACAAATCATCATGTATGCATGCTACATGCGTTGTACGTAGCGTTTATCAAAGTAAGAACATAGTACGTTCAATCCTCAACAGATTTAGGAGTTATTTCTATGAATTGATTGAATCTATTTTATTAAAACGAATCAGTCACACTAAACCAAAGAGTAAATCAATTTTCATGATCTGTTTCTACGTTGAATAGTGCTTTTCCTCTGGTAATCGGTACACGGTACGCGCTAGTTTTCAAAATGCTGAAAATTTTACGCAAAACTTTTGTGCGACTTACAAAAAAAGAACACTTACAAGCTGCCGACGTTTTGGAAGTGGTAGAAAATATCGTCCGTGACCAGAAAACTTATTCCTGCCATTTGTTGGTCGTCCACAATGGCGAAATGTTCAACTTTTCCCTCGTTGCCTGTGTTATTATGGTATTAACTGGACAAAAAAATATAATAAACTCTTCAATCGTTGTGTGACCCTTAAAAGGACCGATTGTTTGATTATCATAACTCTAACTTGCCATAAACTTGCTCTAACGCACCTTACGTAATTTTCTTTTCGGTAAACGGGTTGTTGCAATGAACTAACCGGAAAGCCACAGCAGCTATGCGATCGCAGTTCGTCTATAGTCATGAGTCACGATGAAATGCCAGTTCAGGTGGCCAGCTCAAGCTTAATTATTCCATCACGGAAGCCAGCTCCAGCTGCAATAGTTTCCTTTCCTCAGCAGCCGATGAATACGACCGACCGGGAACTACAACCGTGCACGACTCGAGCGTGACTTTCGCTTGCCTTTGATGCTTTTCCTTTGTCGCGTCCAGACATGCCAGCAAGATGTTAGCAGTAGCTCAGTTAGCGTTTGAATAATGCTGTTCACCGGCTTACCTCGTGTTATGTACCAGAGCAAGCGACAAGAATCACTCCCGCCTATTTTTCGTGGTCCTTCATTCTATCATCTACGTTGAATAAAATGGAGCAATTCAATTCCAGTCTGAACAAAAAAGCAAAGTTACCAGTGAGCCGATCGCCTTTTCCTGCAAAGAAAAATTACGTGCGCCCATAAACCAGCAGTAGTAATTTCGCAGCAGGAATTTTGGATTTATCCGCACGCAGGCGGGCAGATTGTGTGGTGACGAGAAGACCAATCTGCAGCTGGCTGTCCGTATCGACGGAAAAATGAACAAACTTTTCTTCGGAGTTACTAGAGGTGTTTTGCTAAAAACTCAAGCTCAAGCTGTTGTATTGCCCAAGAAAAATGAGAAGAATGCCGATATTTCTAACAGTTGTATCAATTACCAGACACCGTCGTTTTAAATGATGAAAACATGCTTTAATGAAAATATAAAAGATTATTTTTCTCCGCTGATCACAATAAAGTTTATTGGGCTAGCAGTATTTATTAAAACAAAACATTGGGTTTAGTTTTATTGCGTTTTCCTGCGCATTTGTTGCGGTGAATCAATGTTTAATTTGATGTTAACTTGATTTTAATTGCTATCATTTATTCACGGCAGACAATTTTTCATCGTGTCGTTTATTGAATATTGAGCACAATAAGGAATTATCAAGGCAAATAGCAATCAAGGAAAAATGGTAGAATTTCATTTAGTTCTCTTGTAGTAGTAGTAGAATTAGTAGAATTTAATGGAATTTTCCATCGACTTTCTCATTGATTCCTGAATTATACCAAGACTTGTTCGATAATAATTGGAAATTATTCCAACCAATCACAAAACGACAATTTCTAGTACGATCGAGTTAGAGTTATTTTCAATTTTTCAATGACGCGCATAGAAAATCAATAGTTTTTAATATTTTCAATATTTTTCAAATCGATTTTCCGATCAATTGGTGCAAATATCTTGGAAATCTATTGAAAATTGACTGAGTTATAAGCCGAAGCGTGAAAACGCGTTTCCACTTTGATGACGTCATTTCCAACAACCAATCACGAAGCGAGAATTCTAGTAAAACATAGGTTCATTATTTTCAAGTTTTCAATAGATCAACATCAAGAATCTATACTTTTCTTCATTTGGGCCAATTCTTAGAAGATTTTCCAATCGATTGGTGTAAGAGTATTGAAAATCGATCGAGGAACCACTAAGCTATTAGCGTTCAAAACCTGACCACTCTTCGAGAAAGATTTTTTGGAATGATTCCCTATACCAGCTACCTTCCTGAAAGACGTAGCCCTACGTCAAAACGGCGAAGAAAAGGTAAATGATGATAAACTGGACAGAAAAGGATAAAAAACAGGGCGAAAAAGGAGAAAAAACGGGACAGGAAAGGAAAAAATGCAGGAGCAATAAAATCGAGAGACAAAAACTAATAAAGATGAAAAACACAGAACAGAAAAAAGGGGAGACAAAAGTGAAAACCGAAGACAAAAGGGTAAAACGGAAAAGAAACACAGAACGTGATAGAAAAGGAGAATAAGTAAGATATAATAAGAGGAACGAACTGAACAGACGAAAACGAAAATCAGGATAGAAAAGTTGTTAAAACCAAAAAAACACGTAAACCGGGACCGATAAAAGGAAAAAAATGGGAATGGGACACAAAGTGACAAAAAAACGACAAAGAGGAAAAATGGGCCTGAAGACGAGTACCGATACAGAGGTACAGCAATCCCCCCTTATAAGAATGTTTTTTTAGAAGGGGATTTGACTACTTTGTCCATTAATTTGAACTTTTGTTAAGGGACCGCCTTAATGGAGTCTACATAGCATATATCGGAATGGAATTAATTGGACTTAAAAGAACGATGGTGTCTTCGAGAAAATTGTTCAGTAGATCAAGGGTTTTGCTTTGGAGTAAAGTATTTCGGAATTGTGTCACTACGAGGCGCTACTATATACTACTAGCTGGCCCGACAAACTTCGTATTGCCACAAATTAAACTGTTATCTACATAAATCGTGAAACTAAGATGACCTTTGTCACAATCTCGAGTTTTGCAAGTTTCTGAAGGGTTCAACCTTAGATGATTCATTTTGGCAGTTACGTAACTATGAAAGCATGGGTAGTTCAATATACAAATTTGCAATTTTCCCCCACAGTAAAGTAGAATGCAACTCTATAACTGTATTGCTTAGCGGATGGCATTTAATTATTCGCCGTGATTGTATAACATTTCGCCGAATACCATTCCACGGAAAATCTTTTCGTGGAAAGTACCATTTCGCAGGAGTGATCCACTCCTTACTCGCTGTCGCGCGTTCGAACCCACCTGATGAGAAGGAGAGGGGTTATAATTCGCTATAGAAAAAAATCCTGCTTCCCAAAACCCCCACATGCCAAATTTGCTTCCACTTGCTTGACTACTTCTCAAGTTATGAGGAAATTTGAATCTCACTTGTAAGGATCCTCCCTTCCTAAAGAGGGAAAAGGTTCTAATTAACCATCGAAAAAATTCTTGCATTCACTTCACGCACCCGATTCGACATGGATTCCACCAGCTTTTGACACGTGGTGACAGGGATGGCGTATTAGTACCAACAAGCTTGGATCTTATCCCACAGTTGCTACTTATGCTTTGACTTCTCCGTGTACACCGACCTTTCCACGATCTCCCATTGATTGATAGGGTTCAGATCCGGCGACTTCGCTGGTTCCATGATGTCGACTTTGTTATCCTGGAACTACTTTTTGACGACCTTGGACCGGTGTGCTTTGGATCGTTATCCTCCATTAACTGTCATGTCAGGGGCATCTCGCAACTCGGCGTGTGGCAGCATAACAGCCCATATGATTTGGGCGTAGGTAGAGGTACTGTTTCATGATCTTTTCCATCCAGTACAGAGGGGGGCCAACGCCGTACCAGGAGAAGCACCCCCACACCAAAATGTTCCCTCCTCCATGCTTGAATGGCCAAGTTTTTCCGTTCGAGCCGATGAGGTTTACTTTCGTCTCATTCGACCACAGTATTCGACCAGCCGCGCTTTCAGATGCTTTGCCGTTAGCATCGGGACCGGGGGCTCTTACCACCTAGCTACTTACCAGGATCCACAATATAATACCGAGAAACTTGCGGTTTTCAAAGTTATCATACTAGTATAAGTGCTCGCCGGTAGGTTTCACATGTTACTTACTTTACTTTAGTGGCAACGGCCCGTTACCGATCCTGCGCCGAACGAATTATGGTCCTCCAGTAGCGTCGGTCTTAGGCTGCCGTGCTCCAATCCCCACGAACACCAGCTGAACGTGCATCGTCTTCGACAGCACACATCCACCGGATGCGAGGTCTGCCTCGGAGTCTACGGCCTCTTCCTGTTCGCTGCTGAAAATAGTTTTGGCTACTCTTTTATCTGGCATTCAGGCCACGTGTCCAGCCCACCGCAGCCTGCCACATTGCACTACTTTCACTGCATCAGCATATTTGTATACTTGGTACAGCTCGTGATTCATGCGTCTGCGCCATACTCCATTTTCCATATTGCCACCAAGTATAGATCGCAGAATTTTACGCTCAAAAACCCCAAGCACTCACCGGTCAGCTTCCTTTAGCGTCCATGATTCGAGTCCGTAAAAGGGCCACCGGAAGTATTAGTGTTCTGTAGAGCACCAGTTTTGTGCGAATTTGCAAACTACGGGACTTCAGCTGGCTACGTAATCCGTAGAAAGCCCGATTCGCGGCTGCAACTCGTCATTTCACTTCGCGGCTTACATCGTTGTCACATGTCACGAGTGTACCAAGGTATATAAATTCCTCCACTACTTCATATCGTTCCACATCTAACTCCACCTCGGCACCAATACCACTTGGCCCAAGTAACAATTTGGGTTTTATTACACTCCTATGATGGCATTCAAGACCAAAATTGGTCTTGAAGACCACCATAAGAGTACAATAAAACTCACATTGTTACTAGGGGGGCTCCCACGTTCCCTACCAGCACCCATGTACTTTGTTTTGGCGGTGTTAATGGTAAGTCCCAATCTCGCCGCTTCCCTTTTAAAAGACCTGAAGGCCTCTTCCACTGCTCTACGGTTGATGCCGATGATTTCGACGTCATCCCCAAAACCAAGAAGCATGTGAGATTTCGTGAATATTAGTTCCATTTCTTTCCACGTTTGCCCTTCGTAATGCGCCTTCCAAGGCAATGTTGAATAGCAGGTTAGAGAGTGCATCCCCTTGCTTCAGTCCATCCAGCGTCATGAAAGCGGCTGAGGTCTCACCCGCTATTCTAACGTATGATTTGGATCCGTCCAGCGTCGCACGAATCAGCGTAGCTAGATTCGTCGGAAAATCATGATCTAGCATTATCTGCCACAGCTCATTTCATTTAACTGAATCGTACATCGCTTTAAAGTCCACAAACAGATGGTATGTCTGCAAGTTGTACTCCCGGAACTTGTCTAGCAACTGACGCAGGGTAAGCATCTGATCCGTCGTGGAGCGACCCTCACGAAAACCAGCTTGGTACTCGCCGACGAGGGACTCCGCTAACGGTCTCAGTCTGCAGAACAGGATACGGGAAAGCACCTTGTAGGCAGAATTGAGCAATGTAATTCCTCGATAGTTTTTACACTGTCCGTCAGTGATCCGGTGGATTGCTTCGTACAGCCCCTCGCTCCCCGCTTTTAGAAGTTCAGCCGGGATACCGTCCTTCCCAGCAGCCTTACCGTTTTTCAGCTCACTGATTGCCTTCTTAACCTCCTCCTGTGTTGGTGGCTCCACAGCTTGACCATCGCTTCCAATTTCTATCCTGTCCCTGCTGATCTCCGCATTTACCTCTCCATTCAATAGTGTCTGGAAGTGCTCCTTCCACCTGGCTGCTACCGCCGTTTTGTCGGTAAGTAGGTTGCCAGCACTATCATTGCACATCGCAGGCATGGCAAAATTCCTGCTTCTCACCGTTTTATAGAAACGACACACGGCGTTGCTGGCGTATCGCTCCTCTGCGCCGTACTCGCGTTTCTTTAGACGATGGATTCTTTTTTACGCAGCTCTAGTCTCCCTGCACCTCTCTCTGTTTTGACGCGTTGCGAGCATGCGACTCCTGGTCGTTTCATCTGTCACTCTCTGGCATTCGGCATCAAACCAGCTGTTACGCTGTCTTCCACGCGTCGTGCCTACCACCTCTCTCGCAGCTGTTTCGATGGCACCATGGATGTTCCTCCACATCCCATTTATATCTTCTCCTTCTACCTGCCTGTCTGCGATTCGTTGGTCAAGCTTCCTGGCGTACTCCACTGCTACACCGGCCGTCTGCCGTTAACCGCTGGATGTTGAAACGCAGCGTCGTCTCAGTGCGAGCTTTCGCCGTGTTCGACAGCCTTGCGCGAATCTTACTCACTATGAGATAGTGGTCAGAGTCGATATTTGGTCCCCGAAAAGACCGTACATCGATAACATCCGAAAAGTGTCAACCGTCAATCAAGACATGATCGATCTGAGCGCTAAAGTCTCCATTTGAAAACGTGGAAAGTAGGTGCAACAGATGGCCATTTCTCTGGCCGCGGCAATATTTATGAGCCTCAGACCGTTATCATTGGTCGACAGATCAAGGCTATGTCTTCCAATGATCGGGCGAAAAAATTCCTCCCTCCCGATTTGCGCATTTGCATCGCCGATGATGATTTTCACGTCGTGTTTTGGGCACTCTCCATAGGTCCTCTCAAGTCTGTCGTAAAACTCGTCCTTAGCATCATCGGGTTTATCATTTGTCCGTGCGTATAAGTAGATTAGGCTGTAGTTGACGAATTTGCCCTTAATCCTCAACACGTCTATACGGTCATCTACGGACCTCCATCGGATAACTCGTTGCTTTTGTTTTCCCAACACTACGAAACCGACTCCATGTTCGGCTTTTTTGCCGCCGCTGTAGTAGATGTGATACTTGAAAGAAGTGTCTGCAATAGGATCTACTTCACGGAGCTCCCATTCTCCGGAATTTGGCCACCGAACTTCCTGAATAGCAGCGATCTCCACTCCGAGTTGATGCAGCTCTCGAGCAAGCAAGCCAGCCCGTGCCGGTTCATGGAGAGTTCGGACATTCCAGGTACCAAGTTTCCAATCATTATCCCTTAATTCATCATCGGCAAGGGGCAAGGGACATTTAAGGTTTCGCATATACTAGAATTAAATTGGCAGTTAAAAGCTAATCTGATTTTTTTGCGTTAGAGTTGTCTTAATGTTTTTTCCGACACTGTATAAATGATAAATGATCTCAGATTTATAATCAGATGTAGGTCACTAGGCAAGGTAAAAGAAATCTTTTAGAGGTGAGAAGTGCAAGCATAGTAGACTAAACTTAGTAGAAACATTTAATTTAACAGTATTGTCTGTAAGGTCAAAGTAATAACGAGATTAATTTGGGCTTGGATCCCAAGTAATCCCTTCAATATCGGCCATTTCGAATTCTGCTGAAAGACTCGTGACTAATTGGTCTTTAGGAAGTTCAGCCAGCATTTTAGAATTAATCGAGCACCACTTTCGCAAAACAGGACCACCTCTTAACAAAATTGATACTTTCATCTGGACCGGACAAAACATAATTTTACGCCTATAAAACTACCAAAAACACCAAAAAAGCGCTTCAATATAATTCAGCTAATTGTTCCATCATGAAGTGACGTCTACGGGCGTTGCATCATTCGAAATAATTATAATCGAATATCTGTGGCTGGGTGCGCGTAGCTTAAATGGCTGCCATACGAATGTTTTCTCGTTAGTATTATTTTTAATTCAATGATCATAATTTCCACCGCCTCTGCACGCTCTCTCTCTCTCTGTTCATTCAAATAAAGTTATTTTAATTTTATTCCGAATCAATTTCAGCGAACCGACACTTTGCATTTCCCTCAATTCGATAGCACGTGTATAATTTCCGCCCGTCGTCGTGATCGGAGCCCGGCTTTTGATTTTCCTCGCTCACTCACCTTGCTCGCTCACCTGGTCAGTCACGTACCGAAAAAAAAATCGTTCAGTTATTATAAAAAATAACCTACATTTCAGCCGGGTGGGTTTGCTGCCAGTGCAGCGTGCTGCCCTCGATAAAGAATCCATTCGTTTCGCATGTGGCATAAATTTAATATCATTCCTCCCCCGAACCGCATCTCGTACATAATGCAAAAATGTCCCACCTCCCAGATTGCCACTCACTCACTTAGTCACCGATGAAACGAATCCAATAATTCACTTCGCGCACCCAGAAGTTAGCCGTGCTCCAAAAGGGCTCCCATTGCGGGAATCAACCGTTCAGATTGTCGCAAAATTTGTGTACTAACCTATCTTCCATAAAATTTAACTTTTATGATGCTAGGGAAGATACCTAGGTCCAAATTGTCGTTGCCTTCTCCGCCCTTCGAGGTGTTTCCAATCGTCATGCCCTGGTGGGCGGCCGGCGTACGGGAGGGCCAGGTGAGCCCATAAACAAATTGCATCCTGATGGTAATCGAGCATCACACTGAAGCTACTGCTCCTCGAAGATCGGGGGAGGTTCCGGTACTGCGCCATCTGCCTGTGAGCGTACGTAGACCATCGTTCTCGCAGGAGTGGGGGATTCAGATTCCACGCACGTAATCAGTTCCGAGTCAAGAAGAAATTGTTCCCCAGTTGATTCTCCTCGCCAGAAATCGGCTTTCCGGTAGCTACAAGAAAAGCAATAAAAATTGCTTTGACATCTACTGGCTTTCCATTCGTTTTCCTGCTCGGCTGGTTAGCTTCGACTTGGTTTTGTAAGGTTGTTAGTCTGTAAGGAAAATGCTGGGAAAAGGCGTAACAGTCGTTGTAGTTCACTGAAGAAACGATATTGCTGCACGTTCGAGGTTTTGTTCGTCATCTTGGAGGAAAGATAGATTATGAGTACTGATTACAGTACCTTTTGATACTGGGTATGGTTTCACACCCTGGCTGGATGCGGCAGTAACATTCTTACTTTAGCCCTATCAAACCAACCCAAGCATGTCGACTAGTTGGCAAGAACCTGAACGGATGCCAATTTGTTGGTCTGCTTGGGGGATGAAGCAAATCGAGTGATAGGATTTACGGAGAGCTGCCAAAGACAAAGTCGTTTGTTTGCCGTATTTATGCGTTTTACGAGCTGTCTTTAGTGACGCAATAACCCCCGAAAATGGTGCGTACGAATAAAGTTCGAATACATGTTATCAGTGTCATTAGCCGACTCCGTCGGAGATAAGTCAACGCACAAACTGTTTACAACTGTGGGCGGGTTATGGAGAACATTTTATGACTGACGATAAATGCAGCCTTGATTCTGTTGATATTTACGGTTCAGTAGCTTTGAGAATCTTCGGTGTCCCATACCTTCCGCACTGGTCTAGCAAGCCAGTTGTCGTACGTTCGAGTCTCGACTGGGAGAGACTGCGTTAGAGTCAATAGGATCGTATCGCTAGCCTCGAAATTGTCCTGTAGCGCAGTTTGTCGTCTAAAAGCCCTTGCGTGACCAGACATAAGTGAAAAGCGAAAGGGGCACCCGACCTTTCAGAAAGATGTTTTCATCTGGAAAAACGGAGGTACTCGTAGGATGGCAAAAAATCTATTACCATTACTTATCACTAAAATACCGGCTAACTAGGTTGAAAATTCCGGATTTTTGGGGAGCAATTTGATTTAAAATCAAAGTTAAAATTAGACTAGAAGTTAGACCGTGAACCGGACTAGAAATTAGAGTTGAAATTGGACTTGAAATCGAAATTGATATAGGACGTTAAATTAGACTTGAATTTGGACTAATTTAGGCTTGCAGCTTTACGCCATATTGAATTGAAAATTAGACGTTAAATTGGAATTAAAATTGATCTTAAATTTACAGTTATTTGGACTAGAAGTATTTGTAGAATCGGACATGAAGTGGAACTTAAAACAGAATTTGAAGTTTTTAGTTGAAACTAGAATTTAATTGAGCTTGGAATTGAACTTGACATTGGACATTAAATAAGACTTGAATTTGGACTAATTTGAACTTGAAGTCTTACTTCCAACCAGACTGGGAAACAAAATTTAACACGAAGTTTAATTTGAAATTATAATTGACATTTTTTGTGTTATTCTTTCACAGGTTTTACCACTTTTCTGTTCCGTTTTGTGTTCTTTTCTGTATCGTTTTCACGGTTGTTGCTCTCATGTTCCATGTCTTTCCTGTTTCATTGTTCCGATTTTCTTCGTTCTTGTCAAATTTTTTCTCATTTCAGTCCTGGTTTACTACTTATTGTTCACTCATTTAATATTCCTGTTTTCAATCCTTTCTCCTCTCTGTCTTCCTTTCTTTTCAATCCAGTTTTCGTCTTGTTCTAACTCTTTTAGCCTTTTTTCCCTTTTATCTTGGGTATATCCTTTCTATTTCCCGGTTTGTCGTATTTTTCTCCTTCATCTCACTTTTTTTTTTGATTTTCCTATTTTTCTATTTCTGTACCATTTTCCCAGTTTTTGTTCCATCTTTCTCCTCTGATATCCTGTTGGACCACTTTTCTGGGTTTTCCTAGTTTTCTCTGTCAGTTTTCTTTTTCGCTCTTTTTCCTTTTTGGTATTCTTGTTTTCAGTTCAAAATTCCCTTTCTTGACTTGTTTTCCGCTGTTCCGTTGTTCGTCCTTTTTCTTTCTTGAGTTTGGGTCTCATGTTTCTTCCGTATTTCCGTTTTTTCTCTCGATTTCCTTTGTTCAGTTCCGTATTTTCTGTTTCATTGTTCCGATTTTCTTCCTTTCCTGTACCATTTTTTCTCTTTTTTCCCCTTTTTTCGAATCCACGTTTTGTCTTGTTCTAAATACTTTTCTTCTCGTTTTTCGCCTTCGTCTGTTTAGTTTTTCCTTATTTTGATGCCCCATCTTTCCGTGTTTTCACGTTCAGGGATGGAAAAAAATCAGATTCGGATTCATTGAAATCACTACTTGTAAGCGACAAACACTTTGTCTCGATCCGTACAGATTATGACAACCCTCATGTTAGATTATGTTCATTGCATGATTGCGTTGAGAAATATAACAGATACAGACGATTGGTTGTGTGCATCGTATGAAACACAATACAAACAACATGTGTGACCTTTTTTCTCGCAGCTAGGTAAGATGTAACACTGTGATCGACTGCTGAGACTGTTTAGAGAACATAATCTTGTGATCAACGCTAAAGATTCACTGTTTGTCATGATCGGTACGGATCGTGATCTGTGCGTGTGGCGATAACTTACAGATTTTATCAAAATCACTGATCTTCCATCCCTGATCACGTTTATTCAGTTTTTGGCTCCCTTTTCTCCTTTCATTCTCAGTTTTCCTTTGTTTGTTTTTCCTGTTTTTCCTGTTTTTCTTCTCTTTTTCTTTTTCTTTTCTTAATCTCCCGGTTTTTCGTATTTATCTCTCCCGCTTCACCTTTTTCTGATTTTCCTGTTTTTCTTTTTCTGTACCATTTCCCCAGTTTTTGTTCAATCTTTCTCCATTGATATTCCGTTGGACCTCTTTTCTGGGTTTTCCTCGTATTCTCTATCAGCTTACTTTTTTTCTTTCTCTTTTTGGGTATTCTTGTTTTCAGTTCAGCATTGCCTTTCTTGTCTTGTTTTCTCTCTCTCACTTGTTTTTCTTTTTTTTTTGTCCGCTGTTTCTTGTTGCTATATTTTTGTTTTCTCTTCTTTTTCTGTCCCATATTTCGTCTTTATTCTTTCTTGGTTTTTGCTCCCATGTTCTTTCCGTTTCTCTTTTCTTCTCTTAATTTCCTTTTTTCGATTTTCTTTTTGTTCCGATTTTCTTTCTTTCCTGCACCATTTTTTCTTTTTTTTCGACTTAGTTTTTGGCTCCCTTTCTTCCGTTTTATTCTCAGTTTTCCTGCACAGTGGACTCTCGGAAAATTTAACTTTCTGAAAAGTTGATTGTTCAGAAAAGTTAAGCGAATATTAGCTCTCATGCAACACTCTAAAAAGTTAATCTTTGACTTAACTGTTCTGAGAGTTTAAATTTATTGGTTGTCCAAGCGTTCTTTCACACGCCTGTGTTTTCCTTCTGTCTTTATTTCTCATTTTTTGGTTTATTGTCGCTTTTTCACAGTTTCATACAGAGTCGCAACCAGGGCTTGAAAAGGGATCGCAAGTTGAATGTGACTGCCGTGAATGCGAACTTTCCGCAAACTCCGCTTATTGAACGATCATTTGACTGTTTTTCGAATCCAGTCAATCTGCCGCTTGCGCTGCTGCCGTCTTACAATTCATGCGGCATCTCAGCAAAAGCAAACAGTCAATCTCCCGTTTTGCTTTGCGCTTTGAGAATATAAACTGCAAACTGACTGGAAGCATACGGTGACGTATTTTTTCGTTTCTCTTTTTGTCTCCAAATCGGCTGCTCACAGTAATAGTTTGTCACCCGGACGTCGGTCCGACGCAAGCAAAATATTCGTTTGTATTGGACGGAGTCCGACCGACTTCTTCCATGCACATGTAGTGGTTGTTTTTTTGTAGTATTTAATCATACGATTGTGCGGTTCCTTTTCGTTAGCGTGGTGAAAGGCAACTTGTTCGAAACGAAAATGTCAAAAAGCTTTAGAACGCGTTCATTCTGTTGCGTGCATTCGGCGTTTGACTGAGCAAACTGCCAGTTGTGTTATGCATAGCGTTCGTATTCCACCTCTAAACGGACGGTGTGAACTTGAATGCGCGTTGGTGTGACTGCGGTAGAAAAAAAGGATCGGTCGAAGCCCTGGTCGCAACAGTTGCAACAATATTTCAACACGGGCACATGGTTACTTTAGGATTTTTGATAACATACAAGAAAAGCGCAAACACAGATTGAATTTTAAATGCAAGAGAGGGAATAGCAGGGAACAAAAATTAAGCGCGGTCATTATCAGAACAAAAGTAAACTAGTATAACCGACTATTTTAGACTAACTGAAAGGAACTAAATACAATTTCATAAAGATCTTAATACATATTTCTGTCCATTACAACTTCGAGATACATAAAAATGTGTATCCTATATCCGAGAATGTATTTTTCGCTTTTGTATTTATCATTTTCAATGACTTTTAGGACTACTCAGAAAAGTCAATATTTCGGAAAAGTTAATCGACCCATTCGCCAATTGATTAACTTTTCCGAGAGTCTACTGTATCTGTTTTTCTGTTTTTCTTCTCTCCTTTTTTGGTACGATTTTCCCATTGTTTGTCACATCTTTCTGCTTTTATATCCCGTTTGACCTGTTTTCCTCGTTTTCCTTGTTTTCTCTATGAATTTTTTTATTTCTCGCTTTTTCCTGTCGGATTTTTTTTTGTTTTCAGTTCTGCATTCCCTTTCTTGACTTGTTTTCCTTCATTTTCTCTCTCTCTCTCTCTTTCTGTTTTCTGCTTGCTGTTTCTTCCTTCCATGTTCCTGCTTTCTCTTCTTTTTCTGTCCCGTCTTTCATCCTTTTCCTGAGTCCTGATTTACCTCTCCACTATGGTCGAAAAAGCAAAAATTTCAGGCAAAAATCAATATCTCGAAAACCACTGGCTCTACATATTTCATGCATTCAGAAGATTTTGTTTAGAAAAAAAGACCTATTGTAAAAATCTTCCTTCAGACTATAGATAGCAACTATCTAGAAGTTTTAAAAAATGCATCATTTTCGCTCTAAAAGTCATCCGAACCCAGTTTCCAAATTGGGTTTCAAATAAAAAAGTTAGAGCAAAAAAACTGCTTTTTCAAGGTCCACCCTGACTGAATCTAGAAAATTCGTTGTAAAGCGATACACAGATGAGATACAATTTTGGTTTCTTCAGCAAAGTATCTGCAAAATAAATTATTTACAACTCTGTAGTAGAAAGTATTGCTCTACATCGCAAGACTAAAAAGTTAAAAAAATTATAACGAGTGAAAATGGACCATCCTAATGACTAATTATACCAAAAGATAGGTCTTTTTTTCTAGAGAAAATCTTCTGAATACATGACATATGTAGAGCCAATGGTTTTCGAGATATGGATTTTTGTCTGGAATTTTTACTTTTTCGACCATAGTGCTCTGTACCGCTTTTCGTCTTTTTTCTTCCATTCTCCTCGTATTTAGGCCAGTTTAATTAATTGATTTTCTTTATTAACGAGACTTTCAGCCATAGGCTTTTAGGCCAGTTTTTTCTCTGTTCATGTCTCGTTTTTCTTTGCCATTTTCTGTACCATTTTCACCTTTTCTCGTTTGATCTCTTCTTTCTGTGGGGTTTCCTTGTTTTCAGTTCCACAATTCCTTTCTTGTCTCGTTTTTCCTGTTTCGTTTTTCTTTTTTTCTACCCACTTTTCTTCGTTCTATGTTCCTGTTTTCTTCATTTTATGTCCCGTTTTTGTCCTTTTTCCGAGTCTTGATTTACAGCAGTCCACAGTGGTCCAATCAGCGAAATACGTGATCGTGTGATATTGCGCCAAAACGTGAAGTTTTTCGCATATAGTACCTTTAGTAACATATCTTGGTATAACAAGCCCCTTCTTGTGAGAGAAATCTTTAGGTGATTAATTCCCTTAAAAGTGAGATAAGAAATTTATTTTCTCGTACATTCGAGATACAGGTTTAGTACTTTCTGCAAAGTTGTAGTAAATATCAATACAAACAACTTTGTCAAAGACACCATACTTGTATCTCTTCATGGAAATTGGCTATGAAGCGTTATTCATGGACAGACCCTTCAAAACAGCTTTTAAACCCTAAGTTATTCTGGTCCACTTTTACGTGTTCATAGTGTTCTAGAAAGTTGTTTATCTTGCTAAAATCAACGTTTTTGTAGAACATTATTATAAGTGATTTTCTGCAGTTTCGGAGATTTTGGGCATTTTTGATGAAAAATAGTACTACTTTGAGCTTAAATATTTCCCAAGGTGGCAAATGGTGGCAGACCAAACAACTCCTACTTAAAAGTACAACAAAAAACCTTTAAAATCAAGTGTCAATTGACTGTATCTGTTTGTATCCTCAAAAGTTATAGTTGTTTTAAAAATCCTTCATAGTCATGTTTGTCGAACAATTAAAATGTACTTCGAATGCAATAGACGCCATTTTGTTTATGTTGACAATCTCTTTCTGACAAGTTGAGTTACCAGCAATTTTTTCGCCTATTTTCGAGTCGAAAATTAATGTAGACTGAAAATTATTTGACGTAATTAATAACAGAAAAGCTTCCAAATAACTAACTTAAGTCTATTTTGTTCAATACCTTCGATTGGTGTCTTTTCAAAAGATCCCACTCATAATGGGCTGGTACCAAATTGGTTGAAACACAAATGGTCGAATCACGAATGGCCGAAATCCAAATGGCCGAAATCCAAATGGCCGAATTTCAACAACAGTCACAGAAGACCGAATTTTCTCGGAATGACTTTTTAGTCTATTTAATTAGAAAACACAAATTGACAAGCAGTTAACAATTAACTTTACTCAAACAAAAAATAAAATATGCAACACATCTTTTTGTTGTACTTTTAAGTACGAGTTGTTTGATCTGCCACCATTTACCACCTTGGGAAATATTTAAGCTCAAAGTAGTACTATTTTTCATCAAAAATACTCAATATCTCCGAAACTTCAGAAAATCACTTATAATAATGTTCTACAAAAACGTTGATTTTAGCAAGATAAACAACTTTCTAGAACACTATGAACACGTAAAAGTTGACCAGAATAACTCAGGGTTTAAAAACTGTTTTGAAGGGTCTGTCCATGAATAACGCTTCATAGCCAATTTCCATGAAGAGATACAAGTATGGTGTCTTTGACAAAGTTGTTTATATTGATATTTACTACAATTTTGCTGAAAGTACTAAACCTGTATCTCGAATATACGAGAAAATAAATTTCGTATCTCACTTTTAAGGGAATTAATCACCCAAAGATTTCTCTCACAAGAAGGGGCTTGTTATACCAAGAAATGTTCCTAAAGGCACCATATGCGAAAAACTTCACGTTTCGGCGCTACATCAAACGATCACGTATTTCGCTGTTTGGGCCACTGTGCAGTCCCCCGATTAAGGCAGGTCCGAATAAGAACGTTTCCAATAAGGACGGCCTCGAGTAATTTCATTAAGGCCGTTGAAAGTCCTTATTACACTCAGAACAACTCGTGATCCGGATCGTGCAGATGTGTCTTCGGCAAAATTGTGCAGTAAATTAGAACTTTTCGGATGCGGGCTGTAGTTGTTCAAGATCTTCTCGCTACGTGGCGCTAGAATAGGTTGTATCCTGCGCTGCTGACTTTTCAGAAAGTAATTTTTCAAGGGTAGTGTCTTCGGAGAAGTTTAATATAAATATATAGCGCATCTTTTTGCATTATTAGGGTGACTGTGAATTCACCTATTAGGTTGATACGAACTGTTGTTTTTTTAAATAATGTCAAACAAATTTTTTTTTTCTTCAAAAAGTTGCAGAATATACTAAAATAAGTAACTTTGCTAAATACATTAACTATCTATTTTTTACCGGTTACGATACATAATGTTCTACAAGAAGAAAAAGGAAGGGTGGGAAATATAATGATGTGCCCAGAAGGAGCCAAAATCAATAATGCTCAATGACTTTGCACACAATTTTTTATTGCTTTTAAATGTTCTACAAAGTTATTCAGTATGATTTGATATTTTTTAATGATTTTTTTGAGATTCCTTTGAAGGTCTCCTGATGGAAATATTTTTTATAGATAAAATATAGTACTATCATCTAATGGTTGTCTGATTTGTGCGAAGCGACCCGAAATTGGAAAAAAAATTTTTTGAATACTGCAAACTTTTTTTTCATTTATTTTAGGCCATTGCAAATCCTATATAAAGTTTTTGTCACCCCCCCCCCCCCTTGGAAATTGGCTGAAAAATCGGGGGGTAAAAAAATAATTTGTAGGATATGAGTCAAATTTCTTTTTATAAAATCAATTGTCTGTGGGCTCTACAGTCTGAAAAACTCGAAAAATGAGTCTCCGAGTTGAATTAACGCTTCTAGCACGAAACAGAAATGGAAATTCGAACAATGGGAAATTTCCGAAAATCGTCCAAAAAAATTTTCCTTCGTTTTTGTCTTTTTTCGTAAATTTTTGCATAGAAAATAATAACGTATATTATAAGCAAGAATAGATTCGGTTTTCACGTTTAAACCTTAAATAAAAATTCTTAAAATCCATGTTTTTTTTTGCTCGATTAAAAAATTCACTTTGTTTTTTTTTCGCCCCCCCCCCCTTCAGTGGCCGAACACCGGAAGGACAAAAACTTTAAAAAATATTTGTAATGGCCTTATCACTTATTAATTATGCGTCCTACCGACAAACAGTCTTCAGAGAAAATGTGTATTTTAGCATACTGAATAACTTTGTAGAACATTTAAAAGCAATAAAAAATTGTGTGCAAAGTCATTGAGCATAATTGATTTTGGCTCCTTCATGGCACATCCTTATATTTCCCACCCTTCCTTTTTATTGAAATGTGTCGTTTGTAGTTTGTTTCATAGCAAATTTTGGAAATATCACAATAATTATATGAAAATTGTGAACCTTGCTACAAATAACTGGTTGTTTTATTCAGTTAATGCCATTGCACACCTAATTATGAATATTTCTTGTAGCATTTTTTCTCAGCTTTCTAATGGTGATCTTAAAATGAAAATAAGTTGGGGGGCATATGGTAAAAATGACGATTTTTTGATCAAATCAAATATGGCGACCAAAGCCAAGATGACCGCCAAAAATTTTTTATTACATTTAAAAGCTTCTTCTTTTTCTTCTTTACATAACCGGGCCATTTGTTAGTTGTTTCATGGCAAATTTAAGAAATATCACATGATATAGATCCCAAGGTTTGCTCAAAATTCAATTTTTTTGAAACTGTTAGGCTTCATGGAGAACGAGGGGTACACTATTTCGAGGTATCAAAAGTGTAATTCTTAGTTTTTAACCATTTTCAACCAATTAAGCGCAAAAGTTCCAATATTTGAAGACCTCGTGTCAGTAGTGGCCCCGTTTCAGCGAGAATTACGCACATTCTCTCTTCACTGCTCTTCCAATGAAACGGCAATAGGCGCAGACATATAGAATTATGTTATAACCACAGACAAACAGACATAACACTCGTTTTTCATTCTTCGTACCGATTGGGCTTAGTTGGGAATGTCTCCGTTTTGGTCAAAGTGGCGCTTTTTAACGAACGCAGGGGAATGCCCCATAAAAAATACTTGCTAGTTCGAGGGATACTCCTGTTGCCAATTGATATTTGAGAATGTCGATCGTAGATGGTGCTGGTGTTCAGGCAAAATGTGAGGTACGATAATTTTTGTTGATTTTTCTTACAAGAGTTATGTCTGTTTGTCTGTGTTATAACCGAACACTACGGCTGTAGCGCACTTCCCCAACACAGATATCAAATTGGTCTAGGATTAATCGTTGTACGTAAATATTTTCGACTTGTTGGGACGAGGAGATTTCGTTACTTTTTCTGACGCACTTCCCAGGCAGAGACATCGGATTGATTTAAGTTTAATCGTCGTGAAGAATCTTCGACCTATTGGGACGAAGAGATTCTGTCAGTTTTTTTTCTAAAAACACGTTTAAACTTTGTTGACGTTTTTTCCAACCCATCACGAAGTAAGGATTTCCAGTTGGACAATGTATTGCTATTTGAAATTTCGTAACAGTGCGATCGGGAAACTGCCTGCGTCAGTTACTGTGCAAGATCCGCCAGTACAACTTGCTAACAGATGATGTTTCTTGACTTTAAGTCCGCGTACGATTCAATCAAATGAAATGGAGTTTGAAGTCTAGTAGCTTGCAAATTCCCTCAAAACTGGAACTCTACAGAACCCTAATTCTCCCGGGGACCTTTTACGGCCCCGAATCAAATCAATGCTTGGCGGTAAAATGGAAAATGGAGCGTGGCGCAGACGCATGTACCACGAGCTGCATCAAAGCTGCAATGGGCTGGACACGTAGCCAGAATGCCCGACGAAAGAGGCGCCAAAACTACCATGAAGAGGCTGTACGCTCCGGGGCAGACTCCGCACCCGATGAAAGCAAGCTTCAATATAGGTAACAAACCTAAATAAAATTGAATAAACTAAGACCTAGCATTTGATCTAGAAAGGGAAGTTTCCCACAGAAATTGTATCCATAGAAAGAAAGGCGTTGCTCTGTGCCTAGGGTTTTCCACCTCACTTAAAGAAATTTTCAGCCCACAATTGCTTTTGTTAATTTTCCCAAACCGGTATCGCTTGCGGACAGCCGCGCCGTTGCCTGGTGACTTCTAATAATGCCGTTGTTTATAGTTGTTCACAAGCAGACATTAATTTTTCTCAAGACTCATGCCAATTTATGCAACTTGCCTGCCGGTTTCCTATTTTGCTGCGCGATTCGGCTGTCGAAGCTGCTGCTGCTGGTGCTCGCTGTGTGCCACACTAGGCCCGCCGGAAAGAAGCCGGCTCGCCATTTCCGTCGCGAAGACGTCCTCAACAGAATTTATTGTCGGTAAATTTTAATTCAATTTTGAGAACCGGTTACTTGGAGACAGGTCCGCGTGAAGTTTTCCGAGCCGGGGAAATTTATCTACTGGAGCATAATTTCTGCGCCCGGGGGGTAATTTGAAAAACCGCACGCTGTAACTGCAGCCGACAGGGTTCTCGGGGCTGGGAGCTCGGGAGGAAAACAATACCAGAAAGACAAGCACTTTGCTTGTTTTAGGCAGAAAATGGGCACAGAAAGGGGAGCGGTTGAGTGCTGTGTTGATATTTGGCGTGTTGTTCTCTATTAGCGAGCCGCACAAATGTGAATGTACACTTGGTTCAACTTTTCATTAAGTCTATTTCGGAATGTAAGCGTGATGAAGGATGAGCAAAACACACAAACATACGCTGCTATGTTGTTTCTGGAATTAGTAACAATTCGAGCCGCAAAAATCATTCTACATAAAAACGTATGCTGAGAAACAGTTGAACAATCTTCTAGATAAATGTAAGTTTTTTGCTGCAGTTTAAAGAATTCCGGGTGGTTTCAACTCAATTAGCTCTTCACAATTTGCATAAAAATACAGAATCATTCGGCGTTTGTTGAAAAGTTATCCCTTGAAAGGATCCTCTTCTTGAGAGCTACTTCTGACGTATAATTGGCGCTCCAAACGTACATTCTTATTAGCTGCAACCCCACTACGGAAGTAATTACGGATCAAACTGAACCAGTAGGTCGAACCACGTCCAGGTCCAGCAAGGGTTAGCGCCGAAGGAAAACAAAGAGGCGCGAATATTGAAATAAAAGCTGCTGCCTATGGCAGGGTGCGAAACATTGATAAGCAAGCTAGCTAGCATTTGGCAGCTTCGGGTGGAAAACATTGCACCATGTTCTAGCATGGTCAAAGTTTGCTTGCATTTGGAAAGTCGGAATGGGGGTAAGGCGATGCGATGGGAAGAGAGAGAGACAGCATCGCGCTCGACTGGGAATTAGTTTTTTTTTTGGCCTGGCTCGGTTAGGTTTGCGGCGGTGGCGTTCCCGAAAGATAAGAACATGACCACAGTACAGCAATCACCAGCAAACACCAACAGCAGCAGCAACGGCAGAAACACAGCAATTGTACCACTCTGGGAGAGGATATTTTGTCTTCTGCGGCACTGGTGCATGTTATGAGCAACGTCCTCCAGAGGCACGGAGAGGCGTTTCTGCGCACCGAAGTTTGCGGAGAAGTCGAAGATGGAAAGCGATGCTCGTTGAAAGCGCAAATGTTTTTCCAGCTAATTAATTTTCATAATTTTGTGCTCTAGTTTGGAGGGGGGAGTGTCGAAAAAAATGTGCAACGAAACCCCATTTACATAGATGCGGGAAAATAAACTCGTAAATATTTCCAGCTAGTTGACTTACGTAGTGGCTTGATGAAGTTGTGAATTTCCGTTGAAGCGTGTTTTTCGTGCGGTTTTATCTGTTAACTGCGGTTTACCGCAGGTTGGTTGAGTGAATTGTTTATGGCTTCAAGCCATTTCACCACATCATCGCATCGCTACAAATGCATTTTGGAGTTGAACATTGCGCCCTTGTTTTTTGTTTTGCATCAACACAATACACAATAGTGGTTTCATTAGTCCTTTAAATGAAAGAAAGTGCTATAGTACGTTCAATGTCATCATTTTTTAGTTTATCTAAATTACGTTGCTGACGGAATACTATGTCAGGTACTATTCCACAGAACATGCAATAGAACAAATTGAAATTTACACCAAGACATTGGCTATCTTCTTACAAAAAAAATGGACCTGGAGAATTCCTTACTTTAGAGCTAAGATGTTCCAAGGCTTTAATAAAGTTCTTGACCCATCCTGTAGTTTTCGTAGATTTTGCCTGTTTGTACGGTCCAACCAAGCGACTGAGTTTTTAACTTCATCGTTGTTTTAAAGCTTGGGCCATTTAGTAATGGATACAATGATACAATTCAGATAAAGCCACTGGGAAGGACCGCCTACCGGCAGAGGTTTATACACATAGCGGAGAAACACTAGCGAAGGCTCTGCACTTGGTTATTCCGAGGATTTGGAAGGAGGAAAAGCTACCGGAGGAACTGGTGGAAGGAGTGGTTTGTCCCATCTACAAAAAGGGTGATCGGCTAGACTGCTGCAACTATCGCGGTATTACGCTTGTAAACGCCGTCTACGAGGTGCTCTCCTGGTACTGATCCTGTTACGCCGGTTGTCACTGATAGCACAAGGTTTTCGTAGGGAATTATCAGGCGGGTTTCATGGGGGCTCGCGCAACTACGGACCAAATTTTTACTATCCGACAGATCTTGTAGAAATGTCGGGAGTACAACGTGCCCACGCATCACATCTTTATTGATTTCAAAGCAGCATACAATACAGTCGATCGAGACAAGCTATGGCAGATAATGCACGAATACGGTTTTCCGGACAAACTGACGCGACTGATCAGAGCTACATTGGTTCGAGTGATGTGTTTCGTACGCATCTCTGGAACACTCTCGAGTCCCTTCGAGACGCGACGAGGGTTGAGACAAGGTGACGGTCTATCCTGCATGCTGTTCAACATCGCTCTTGAGGGGGTGATCCGACGAGCGGGCATCGAAACGAGAGGCACGATTTTTACCAAGAGTAGCCAACTTCTAGGCTTTGCAGATGACTTCGATATCATAGTCAGGAACTTTGCGACGGCGGAGGCAATCTACGTCAGACTGAAAGCGGAGTCTAGGAGAATTGGGCTAAAAACAAATGCGTCGAAGACCAAATACATGAAAGGAAGCGGCTCAAAGGAAACAAACGCGCGTCTCCCACGGACGGTAACCGTTGACGGCGACGAACTAGAGGTGGTAGAAGAGCTCATGTATTTGGGATCGCTGGTGACCGCGGACAACAACACTAGTAAGGAGATCCAGCGGCGCATCCAAGCGGGAAATCGGGCCTACTTTGCCCTTCGTAAAACGCTACGATCAGGAAACATACGCCGCCGCACGAAGCTAGCAAAACCCTGTATTGTATGTATTGTTGTATGTACAAAACCCTTATTAAACCGGTAGTTCTTTATGGACTTGAAGCCGTGACGCTGCTCACGGAGGACATACGCGCCCTTGCCGTGTTCGAGCGGAAAGTGCTGCGCACGAAATTTGGCGGAGTACAAACTGAAAGCGGAGAGTGGCGGAGGCGTATGAATCACGAGCTACAGGCACTGTTTGGGGAGACTCATATCGTATATCCAGCGAAAGTTAGCAAGCTACGGTGAGTCGGACACGTCGTAAGGATGCCGAACGACAGTGCGACGAAAATACTCCTCTTCAACAATCCCACCGGCACCGGGAACAGGGGTGGCCCAACGTGCACGATAGTTCGACCAGGTCGAAAGCGATTTGCGACTTCTGAGACGACTAGGAAATTGGCGACGAGTGGCCCAAGACCGAGTTGAATGGAGACGAACGCTTGAAACTGCACGAGCCACCCCGGTTCTATGCTGAAGAAGTAGAAGAAGAACTAAAATTTCCCAAGGTTTTAGTAAATTTCATGATCGATCCTGTTGTATTCCGTCAAGATTTTGCCCATTTTCCACGGTCAAAGCAAACGACTGGGTTTTTAACTGCATCGTTTCATTAAAGCTTGTTCCATTTAGTCATGGAACAAACGTGTATGCATAAACATAGGATGCTTGTATGAATCAAATCAGTTCAAGATACAATTGAGATTTGACTTAAATTATTCAGAGACGCTTACTGTTGACTTTCGTTCTTGACTTTTCTTCTTTCTTTTTTCGTATTTTATTTTTCGTCGTTTTTGACTTTAATTTCTCGTCTTTTTGATCATGTGACTGTTATTTGTTTTACGGTTCTTTTGAACATCTGCTTTTCTGGTAGATTTGCATCGTCTATTTGTCTCTATTGTTATTTTTTAACGACTTTTGTGGCGTTTTGATTGCTCTTGATGGCCCTCAAATAACCAAAATATTTAGTGAAAAATCCAATTTGCCCGAGCAGACCTGGCCGTGATTTTTTGGCATACTTCTGCTATAGTCTATGGCTGTTCAAGCGGAGTTAACTATAGCTGCCAGCAGGTGCCCATTAACGAAAAAAGTGACTTGTAAAAATGATAAAATTTTTGCTTGAAATCTTGAGTTTGAAGGCAAATAAAGTAACATACGATATTCATATCTTCTAGAAAGTTATATATTTCGATGATATCAAATAGTTTAAGCGTGTAGGGCGCTATATCTCTGCATATTAGCGTTGATAGGAGGAAATGCTTATCAACTTAGGGACTATATTGGCTCGTTTCATTATGCCTGATTTTTGTTTTCAGTTACTTATTATTATTATAGTATTATAACTATAGTATTATAGTTGTTACGTAGTTTCGAGCCGTAAATCTCGCATGTGCGTAGTATTTTTCGATATTCTAATTAAGTTATGGTTGTATATGAGCACCAATGGCATTATATTAAATTTATTAAAAAGGTATTTCTTAAAGGTATTTTAATTTTCGTAATTGCTGGCTTTGCAAGAGAATATTATTAGAATTTGCAAGAGAATTTTTGAGTATCCGGGTTAGTCTCATATAACTGGTGCTTACATACTTACATTAGCCATCTAGCTCCCCCCATCTACTAGCAACAATTCCTTTCCCGAAATACTTGTGAAGATGCAGAGGATTCCCTGGTCTTTAGTAGCAACAAGTATTGGACTAACATTCCTTCCCATCCCACCAGGACCCGCATTCGGACGTGGCCGGCGTCGGTATTGATCAGCATGCAGGGACCTGATAAGGTTGCACAATGAGGAATTGCGTGCTGTCCCAAGTATGCTCTTTCCTGCCATCATTTTGCAATTTTCATCGGTCCTGGTCAATAACGGAGTAGCAGCACACGGGCGGTATCCTATGCTTATGCTTATGCTGCTTATTTCGATGATATCAAATAGTTTGTAGAACATGTCAAACCAGTTAGATAAGGTTTTGTGTGCAATAAGGTTAATAAACTGATTTTAAGGGGGTCACAACAGAAGGCCAATTATATCTCACAAACCATGCAACGTAAGTACCTAGTATTTTCGGCAAAGTTGAATAAAATTTATAGTTCAACAATTTTGCTGAATACATGAACTTGCTATCTAGTTCCTACATAAAGGTTAATTTCTTCAAGTGTGATCCCCTTAATATCGAATTGTAAGCAAAGACAAAAAGATGTAAAAGAGTATTTTAAGTAACTTTTTCGAAGGCACTTAAGCTCAAAAACGTCAGAAACGTCAGGCAAGACGAGAAAATACGTTTGACCGTCTTTTGACGTAGGACTACGTCTTTCAGGAAGGTAGCTGGTATAGGGGGTAATTCCAAAAAATCTTTCTCGAAAAGTGGTCAGATTTTGAACGCTAATAGCTTAGTGGTTTCCCGAACGATTTTCAATATTCTTACACCAATCAATTAGAAAATCTTCTAAGAATTGGCCCAAATTAAGAAAAGTATGGATTCTTGATGTTGAACTAATGAAAATTGAAAATAATGAACCTATGTTTTACCAGAATTCTCGTTTCGTGATTGGTTGGTTTATTTAGATTATTTACGATGATCTAAACCTATACCAGTTTGATATCTGTGCTTGGGAAGTAAGCCAAAGCAAGTGACAAAGTTTCCTCATTTCAACAAGATTTCTTAACACCGCGGTTAAACCTAGACCATTTTGAAGTCCTTGCTTGGGAAGTACGCCAGAAAGAGTGACAAAGCTCCCTAGTGCCAACAGATTTATTACGAACGCGAATAAACCTAGTACAATTTAATGTCTGTGTTAGGGAAGTGTGCCAGAAAAAATGACACAAGCTCGTTGTCCCAACAGATCGCAAATTCTTTACTGCGAGACGATTAAACCTCGGCGAATTTGATATCTGTGTTGAAAAAACGTGCTACAGCTGTAGTGTTCGGTTATAATGATGTATGAATACGCATGCTTGCCGTTTCATTAGAAGTGTAGTGAAAAGATGTGCTGTTGATAAAATAGGATTGAATTGGTAAAATCCCTTCAACGTTGGGAGCCACGGGTAATAACAACAATGTTTAATTTCTGTAAGGTAACAGGAAAGCATTGATTCTGTTAAATTATTTCCAAATGCGCATAGAAATAACTCTGAAATTTTTTGAGGATTGAACGTATGTAATGTTACTACTTTGATAAATGTTACACACAACGCATGTAGCATGTGTATATGTTGCATATAGCATGTATACATGAAGAATCGAATGATTACAAGCATGGATATATGCTACTATTACTACAAAGAGACTTACGTAGTCCTGCGTCACCTATATATGCGGTCGTGTCTTGTACACAACCCCTCTGATTTTTTTCAGAATGATCCTACTGTGTGGCATTCTGTTATGGTAATTTGTAGTCTTTTTGGCATTTCTTGTTGCTGTTTTGCCGTCTTCTTATCGTCTTTTCATCGCCTCCTTTTGCATTCATTTATAGTTTTTCGAAGTGTTTTTATTTTTTTTTTGATATTTTTTTCACTTCTTTAGTGTTCTTTTCATCGCAGTTTTTATGTTTTTCATCTTTTCACTTACTTGACATAATTTTTTCCTTACCTTTCGTCTCATCGTCTTTTTGTCTTTCTTTTGTCATCTTTACGACATCTCTTCATCTTTGCGACGCTTTTTCACCGTCTTTTGTCATGTCTTTGTTGTCTTGTCGTATTTGTGTAGTAATTTTCTGGTCTTTTCTCATCTAGTCATCGTCGTCGATATTTTTGTCGCTTTTTTGGCTGAATTTTGCTTTTTTTTGTTTTTTTTTTCGTTGCGGATTTGATGTCTTTTCGTTGTCATATTATCTTCATTTATTTGTTTTTTCATTATCTTTTCATCGTCTTGTATCATTGTTTCACCGATTTTTGTTTTGGTTTTTTGTCGTTTTTTTGCTATGTTTCATTATCCTTTTTGTTGTCAGGGGAATAAAAGTGTTGTTTTTTACTGCCTTTCCATCGTTCTTTTAGTGGTTTTCTGTCGATTCGTCTTCTTTTCATCGTCTTTTTTGCATGTTCTTTCATCTTATTAACGTTCTTGTCTTTCTAAACGTCTTTTTTTGGCGTTTTTGCCGTATATTTTCGTTGCGTGTTTTTGTCAAATTGTCATCGTATTTTCTCCATCCAACTTAATCTTGTCTTCGCATTTTCGTTGTCTTTATACCATCGCACAGTGGTCCAAAAGGGCATGAAGTGGAACTTTTCTTTTGCTTTTATTTTATCATTTATGTTATTTAGCACTTTTGTTCGTATGGATATCCCCCTTAATCTAAAAGTGTTAATAGTTAGTCATCACTTATACTATAATAAAAATAACTTTTTTGTGTTAGGAAATATAAACATAGTTGCTTCGGCAAAGTTGTCAATAATGTAAAAACTAGCAACTTTGCTGAAGAAATAAAATTTCTATCTTTATCGAGTGCTGAACTGTAGAGCATATTATTTGAAACTTCTTTAAAAATTGGTTTTTCAAACTTAGTTTTTGTTAATTGTATTTTACAAGAATACATTGTTCCAGACAACTATCGAAGCTCTCAAAACACACGTTTTGGTAGAAGACCACAAAGCTCTTGGACCTTTATTTGCTAAGTTATCGCATATTCAAACTTTATATTTCCATAGCTTCTTGAGCCTATGGGATGAAATGGGACAAGTGGTTTCTGAAACCAGTGCTTCACTTTAAAGCTTAAGTCGAATACTAAAAACTTGTATAGGTGGCGTTTGTCCCCAACTACGCAAATGAGAGTACGGCAAGCATACGTTTTATGTGTTTCGCGTTCGCTGACAGGTTCGATGCAGGTCTGCTTTTTTGTGTTAGTAGATAAACACATGGTTTCTTTGGCAAAGTTATAGAAAATATTGAGGCAAACTACTTTGCTAAAGAAATGGCATTTCTGTTTCTTTCTAGTGCAGAGCTATAGAGCATTTACTTTGGAAACTTTAAAAAAATTAATTTTCATACTTAGTTTATGTTTGTTGCGTTTTACAAAAATACATGGTTCTAGGCGATTATTGAAGGACTCAAAACACACGTTTTTGCAGAAGGTTGTAAATCTCTAGGACCTTCCCTTACAAAGATATTCACACGAACAAAAATACTGAAGATCGTAAATGATAAAATGAAAGCAGACACTAGGAAAAAATTCACTTTTCGCCCTTTTGGACCACTGTTGTCTCTTCATTGCTTTTCATTCGCCGCCTCAGACATTCTGACCATACTAAGCATTTACTTCCGGCACAGCCTGCCACATCGGTACACCTAAAGATCACCACAACAGACAGATGGACTCGCAAATCATCCACGTTTTGATGGATGGAAGGCACTTCTCGGATATCATCGACGTTAGAACCTTTCGGGGCGCAAACATCGATTCTGCTGGTCACTGCCTTTTGATGGTTAAAGTTCCAAGCAGCAGTTTTATAACGTTCCTCTAGTGGATTTCAGGACCAATTTCATAAAAACACTTTGCTATCAGCTTCACCAGAACCTTCTTATAACCGCTATAGAACTTTATTTCGACCAAGAGCAACCAAAATAAGATCAATTGATTGGTGCAACATATTGTATTGCTACTCCTCACTGCTAATACAGTGCTAATATTTTTTAGACAAAAACCATAAATACTTTAAAGCCTGAAGAAACTCTAAATCGGCATCGAAA
The DNA here is from genome assembly GCF_943734655.1 of Sabethes cyaneus. NCBI lineage: Eukaryota > Metazoa > Arthropoda > Insecta > Diptera > Culicidae > Sabethes > Sabethes cyaneus. The sequence continues at coordinate 17,612,733 of NC_071353.1, forward strand.
CGTTGGCGTGAAAAGCAAAATTCAGCGTTTACTGAACGGCCAAAATACCAATCATTTGTTTTGAAATACCAGTTGACAAATGCCACATAGCTGAAACAAATTCAACATAAATTTCAGCAGTCATATATTGAAAATAAAAGAATAATAAACAGATGCAGTTAGATCGTGTACACCACTGCGATCAGACGTACGAGCACACAGCTCTTTGCTTTATAAATCTCTCTATTGTATCTGGCAAAAACCTCGTGTCGCTGTTCTTATACATTTGGCTTTACAATCGAACGCGTCGCGAATACTGGACATTATATCCATCTAAACAGTGATTCTATCGGGCCAAGCCCCAAGTGGCCATTATCGGTAAAAGATAGTTACTTATTTCGGATATTTCATCTGGTACAGCGAAATATAACCCCACACTGAGTTAGAGGTGCTGTTTCAGAGCAATGGCCTCCTTCAGCGGAGGTGGCCTTCCCTGGTCGGGTCGGCTAGTACCGGAATTCATGGACACTCGAAATGAATTCGGTCAACTAACCATACTGCAACTGGAAACGGTGAATAAAGTTAAACTGCCCAATGCATTTATCGTCGGTGATTCAATTAAAAGAGCTGCAGGCGGAAATATCGAAGGTGGTTTCAGCGAAGCAAATATGACCCGCTACGCGCTACGTATACGAAAACCTGCCCAAGTCAAAAAATTATTGAAAATGACCAATCTAATAGATGGAACAGAGATCATTGTGCAGAAACACCCGACACTTAATAGATGTAAATGTGCAATCTCATGTAGTGAACTGATCGACGTCGACGAAGCGGATATTTGTCTTAACCTCAAAGAGCAGGATGTTGTGGAAGTTAGACGCATCAAAAGAAAGGAAAAAGAATGCGAAATTAACACACCAACTCTGATTCTAACGTTCGGAAAAACTACATACCCTGACCATATAAATGTTGGAGTCATCCGGTGTCCAACAAGACCCTACTATCCAAACCCACTCTTATGTTATGGCTGCTTCTCTTATGGTCACGCCAGGAAAAACTGCCCTGGTCCCGCTAGGTGTAATAATTGCTCTGAATGCCACCAAATCGACGATACAACACAATGTTCTGCTAAAGAGTTTTGCATAAATTGCAGCGGAAACCACAAACCCGGTAGTCGACAGTGCCCAAAATACAAAATTGAACGCGAGGTGATCAAAATCAAAATTGATCAGGGGATTTCGTACCCTGAAGCTAGAAAAAAAGTCCAAACCTCCACTATAAGCTATGCACAAGTAACTGGAAACCCAAAACCTATCTCTGCAGACGTAACAGAGCATCAGAAGGACGATCGCATCAAAGAGCTCTTGGAAGAAATGAAACAGAAAAGCACCGAAATAACACGATTGGAAAATATGGTAACCAAAATGCAAAACTTTATTAAAGAACAAATTATGGCAGGTAACTTATCGAAACCAACCGCCACTGCTCTTCAGACGCCATCTTCACAAATAGTTAAACCCAGCCACATAACAACAAAAGCCGTAAACACTACAACCACCATCGATACCAAAGGAGCAAAACCGAAACGACTCCGATACGAAGAGACCGCCACTCTGAAGAAAAAACATCCCTCTAATAAATCTAATGATATTGACCATCTGAAATCACCTCCCAGAAAACAAAGTGGAAAAACGCAAATACCTACCGTTTTGGATATCACGGACGACGACAATATTATTAGTGACGTTTGGCTGGAGTCCTCTCCTGCCGAAGAGAATTACTAAAGGAACAAACAAGTTGCTGGCTGAAGACAAAAAATTTCACGACAAGATTTTCAACGAAGCACCAAAAGAACACACCGACCGGTTTAGGGATGAGGTAATCATAGCACCCTCCCTACTTCCTCCAGTGGAAGCGTTTTTTGGCAGGGAACCTGTTCAAGACAACATGACCGGGAACAATGGAAATCTAAACATACACCTTAGAACAACGCCAGCAACAAAAAACAACACTACGTACAACTTACATTCATCGAACGACAATAACCACCAAGGAAATCAAACAAATGAACTCGGCCCTGCACTGGCCCTGACCAGGGAAGTCCCGGTCCACACCGATGAACCCCTGGCGGCTGCTGGTGCTGGGCGCCTGTTCTCACCACAGGCAAGTAACAATCGAACACTATTAGGGAATAAACCTACAAAAGCTCAAAAATTTGCAGACTTAATCAACCCTACTCAACGATGCCCCGATACACAGCTACAACGAATATCGAGTGCATCAACGCCAATTAAAACACAACACGACTGCTCGTCGATGCCAGACCAGCAATGCGACAACTCTCCCAACGCCATAAATGCTCCTGCGCCAAGAAATGAAGCTGCATCACCGCTCGAGCTTTGCTATGACTCTGCCGACTCAGAACCCGACGACCTAAAACCAACAACGACTACTTTCGCACTGCAATGGAATGTATGCGGCCTCCGTTCCCACCGAGAAGAGCTACAAATACTACTAACTAAACATCAGCCCACTGTTGTTTGCCTACAAGAAACTAATCTGGATGAAAACAAAGTATCACAAAACTTCCTCGGCAAAAACTATCAGCTCATGCTTGGCCCATGCTCTCCAAATGGTAGGCAAGGAGTCGGTTTAGCTATAAAGAGTGGCACACCGTTCGAGAGAATTAAGTTAAACTCTCCACTTCAAGCAGTAGCAGTAAAGATCCACTTGCCAAACAATATAACAGTGGTATCACTGTATCTTCCACCAAAAGAAACAAACGTTGAAGAAAACCTTAATAATTTGCTTGCTCAACTGCCAAAGCCAGTACTCATGCTCGGTGATTTTAATGCGCATCACTCAGCATGGGGAAGCAGGCCTACCAGAACAAACATTGCAGCTCAACATAGAGGCTTTCAAATATTGGAATTAGTAATAAATCATAACATGCTGGTGTTAAATGATGGATCACACACTCGAATCGACCCTGCTACTGGACAAACTCAAGCTCTCGATATCTCTATCTGTTCTACTTCGATCGCTAAAAACTTTGTCTGGAAAATAGCCTGCGACTCTGCCGACAGCGACCACTTTCCCATTCTATTAGACACACCTGGTTCTCAAAATGAATCCAGACGTCGAAGAAAATGGATCTACGAACAGGCAAATTGGCAACTATATGAAGAACTTGCTAGCCAGTACATTAAGCCAGGACACGCTCTGACTGTCGAAGAATTTACTAGTAGTATAATTAGCGCTGCCGAACTTAGCATTCCAAGAACCAGTGGTAGACCTGGACGGAAGTCTGTTGCATGGTGGAACTCAGACGTCGAACAAGCAATAAAAAACAGGAGGAAACTATTGCGCTCTCTCCGACGAATCGATGATAGTGATCCTAGTAAAGCCAAAGCCCTAAAAGACTTTCAAGCGGCACGGTCTACATGCCGTAAAATAATTTTTGATGCGAAACAGAAATGCTGGGAAGAATTTGTACAGAGCATTAATCCCAACAGTCCAACTGCTCAAATATGGAACCGTATAAATCAACTTCAGGGAAAGAAAAGCACAAATAAAATAACCCTAAATCTACAAAGTGGAATGACTAATAAGGGACAGGTTGTCGCTGACGCGCTAGCAGACGAATATCAAAAAAAATCCTCCAATGCCAACTATACTACGAAATTCCAGAAAAAAGCAGCTCTGGCTAATAGCTTTGTCCGAAAATCTCGGCGATCTAGTCTTCACAAAAAATACAACGCCGATTTCTCAATGGAGGAACTCATGTGGGCTCTTGACAGACGCGGGGGATCCTCAACTGGCGAAGACAATATTGGATATCCACTACTCAAAAGGTTGCCATTCTCAACAAAAGTTGCGCTACTAGAACTGTTCAATCGCATATGGGAGAGCGGAGATTTCCCGGAACAGTGGAAGACAGGGATAATAATCCCGATCCTAAAGCCAGACACGGACCGTAGCAAACCAGAAAACTATCGACCGATAACCCTGTTGAGCTGCATGGGAAAAATTTTTGAACGGATAGTCAACCGCCGCCTGATGACAGAACTAGAACTCTCTGGTAGATTGGATCAACGCCAACATGCCTTTCGAGCCGGAAAAGGAGTAGACTCTCATTTAGCTCACATCGAACCTTTCCTGAACATTAGCAATAACCAACACACGGAAATAGTTTCACTAGATATATCCAAGGGCTACGACACAACATGGAGACCTGCTATACTGAAAACATTGCAAAATTGGAAAATCACAGGTAGGCTAATTAACATCCTCTCCAGTTTCCTCAGCAACAGAAGCTTTCGCGTAGCAGCAAATGGTGAACTGTCCAGTGTCCGCATTGCGGAAAATGGCCTACCGCAGGGCTCTATTTTATCATGTTCTCTATTTCTGGTGGCAATGGAACCTGCTTTCAAAATTATACCATCCCACGTTCAAATATTATCATATGCTGATGACGTTCTACTCATGGTCAAAGCGACAAACCACGGAAAAGTGCGTCAACATCTCAGAAAAGCCGTTAAAATTTTCACAGAATGGGCAGACAGTGTAGGTTTTGTGACTGCTCCAGCAAAGTCGAAACTTATACATATCTGTGGCCTACAACATCGTAAACGCGGTCGGGCTATTCTAATCAATAAAGTTCCAATACCTCTTGTTAGAAAACTGAGAATCCTCGGAGTTATAGTTGATTCGAAACTCAACTTTCTTCAACACTTCGCGGCTACTAAACAAAGTTGCTTGAAGCGTATCAGAATACTGCGCATGTTGGGCTCACGGTTAAAAAGAAGCAGTAGATCGTCACTACTAAATGTGGGTACCGCGTTAATAGTGTCTAAGTTGTTGTTCGGTGTGATACTAACCAGCATAAACATGGAAGCAATGGACCGCATACTGTCGCCTGTCTACAATGATGTCGTTCGAAAAGCGTCAGGCGCATATAAAACAAGCCCTGTTTTATCTATAATGGCCGAGGCGGGCTGCTTACCATTTAAACTATTACTCACTCGACGCTTAGCGCAATTGACAACACGCTTAATTGAAAAAGATCCAAACATCGCTGATCTACCTGTAACTGGAAGAGTGAACGAAATATTGGACGAATGTATAGGAATCAAATTGCCAGGAATCTGCAGCATCCGAAGAAAAACCGATAGAGAATGGTATACCAACAAACCACGAATTTGCTACAAACTGAAGGAGAACATCAGAGCCGGAACATGCAGTATGATTGTCAACCCTATTTTCCAAAACCTTATCTCAAGCGAATACCCAAACCATAAACAGATCTACACTGATGGATCCAAAGACGGCGACGAAGTTGGTGCCGGCATAACTGACTTGCACGAAAGAAGATGCTATTCCCTCGCAAGTTTTTGCAGTGTATACTCGGCAGAGGCCTTTGCCCTAAAAGTTGCTGTCTCTATGGCCAATGAACACGAAGAAACAATAATTTTGACGGACTCAGCAAGCTGCCTCGATGCACTCTCCAGCGGAAAATCCAAGCACCCCTGGATCCAATCAACTGAACGAGAACTTTTAAAACGCAAAATCACTCTCTGCTGGATACCTGGGCATGCAGGCATACCAGGAAATGAGGAAGCAGACACCTTAGCAAACCAAGGAAGAAAAAACACGCCATTAAACATACCTATCCCCTCCGAAGACATCATACGGGAACTAAAAAACAAAATCTGGACAGCATGGGAACTAACATGGCACCAAACACAAGCTGAGCTACGAAAAATCAAAGCTAACGCTTTTAAATTCGTAGATCGTAAATGTGCATCGGAACAACGGATCCTCACGCGACTAAGGATAGGCCACACTCGGACGACCCACGCCTATCTAATGGAGAAAAATCCACCCCCAACCTGCCAACATTGTGGTGTCCAACTTACAGTTGAGCACGTACTGACTGAATGTCGAGGTTTCAACGAAGAAAGGAAGAAGCATGGTATCAATGGAACACTGTCTGAGATCCTCGCTAATGATAACACAAAAGAAAAAGCACTATTAGGATTCATTAAGGAAACAAAAATTATTGTATAGTGAAGTAAAACCTCTAAGCTATAGAGATGAATGAATTTAAAATTTAAAATCTCTTTAATCAATAAAAAAAAAAAAAAAAAATAAACAGATGCGACCTGTTATAAGCCTGTTGAGCTTTTTTTTTACCAATTTGTACGTTGATTTTGTTTTGTTGCTTGAATAATCCATTGAGCACAATATGTGACAAAGATTCACTGTTCGGTGGATTATGGTCATTTTTTCTGACTTTTCTGGCCTTCGACTGAGCGATGGAGTAGGTATCGGCCAAGGGGTTACGTTTTGTTCTTTCCGCCTCGGTTTGTAAAGGTCACTCGTAATAACGTTGAGTGGAAAAAACGCACCGCATTTGCCGGATGATGCCAGATGCACGATGATGGTTTTTCCACCGGCATAGGCTAGGCCCCGGTTAGGGAAAAAAGGACTCCATATGGTTTTAGCTTGGTCGAGGCTCTCTCGCCTTTGGTTATGTGTATCGAGCGGGATATTGATCCAACATTCCCGACCAATATGCCCGAATGCAAAAGCGACTCCGAGGTTTGCAGCAAGCAGGAGGTTGAGTGCTGCACCAAATCAGTCGACATGAGTAGAGTTTTACCGCTTTTTTTCGCTCCTTCTTTTATCTCCACAATTGCGATCCACATTTGGCAAGCTTGTTGTTTCCACTAGCAATGCCAGAGGCAAATTTACGATGAAAGGGACTCGTAAAAAAGTAGCTACCAATGTGATTTGGCCAACAGATAGCAGCACCCGCAGCACTGGGCGCTCACCAGTTCTCTGTCGAATTGCTTCTTTTTGCCCCCGCCATGTTGCCAGTAAAGAATTGCATCTGACGAGTACGACCGTGCCGCCGCGAAGTGGCCTGAGTAAGGTAGGAGGGGGGAGGGGGGGAAGGGTACGTGTTTATCAGTAATGGTCCATGCCGGAGCTGACGCCGAGATTGATACAATCAACGGATAAATCAAAACATTTTACGATTTTGCTTCTCGTATTTGGATGCCATTTTTTGCTGTTCGTTGTTCGAGTAGCTATCAAAGATCGATATTTGTTCAAGCTTTTTAGAGGTGGCAATGTAGCGAAATGAGAAAATGTGGATTTGCTTGCGCAATTCTGTCGCTCCGGCCGGCCCGGCCGGGAAGCAAATATTTGAGTAATGATAAAGCAATTTATCAAATTTCGGTGTTTTTCTCGGTTTGCAATGAACCATGGGCATTGGCATCCGACCCAGCCAAGAGAATAAATCCTACATTTTCATTGCATATGATTGATGGCAATAGTTGCAACCGATTTGGTGTTATGTGGTGCTTTTTATGCAAACCCCAGCTGTCGGTAAGCTTCAGCTGGAAAATGAACAACACTGTGCATCCATAATTTATTGATTGGATAATGTCCTTAGGTTAGAACGAGAGGACTTTGTCACTCTTTCTACCGTACTTCCCATGATAAGTCCCCACCTGATTATATAAGATCAAGTGCTAATCCATTTTCCAAATTATAAATGAAAAGTATGTGACACCTTTTCACATCTCCTATGCACAAACAAACACCTCGGGAAGTCAATATACCTTGGAGTGCGAACAAAAAATAAGTGCTGCTTCTCAGCATCCAAAGATCAAAGAAGATACGTACTGTCGTGTCGATTAATTATTATCCTTATAATTGCCATTTATGTATAATACGTTCGCACTATTGAACCCTTTATGTGTTAGCATACCGAGAGGTGAAGAAAAGTTTTCCTCATCAAACAAGGTTCCTCTTTGATAACACCCTCCTCGGTGACTAGCATCACACTATCATATCGGAAAGGGGATCACGCAAGTATACTGTTGAAAAGCACACAATATGCCAAAAGAAGGATGGATGCTGTTTGCTTTAATCGCCAATTCGCATCTATTATTCCATTTTAAATGGTAAATCGGATAATGGTAATGATTACGATTACGATTATTCCCCGCTGAGGTATAATCTACATTCGGTTAAAAAAATGTGTTGAAATACCCTGAACTAGAACTTCTAACATTATATATGATTATAAATAACCTTCTGTAAACTAATAAAAAATCTTTTATGTTTGCATCATTAATGGAAAAGTTATGCAGGGGGTTTGCCGATTCGATGGGAAGCTTAATTGATCGACCGAAACCGAGCATATTGGCTATTAAAAGAGTAATGGAATTAGAGTAACGCAACATCTGACGAAACAGATTGATTAGTTGGGAAATGAAACTTCTCATAACAGACGAAATAGGTGGACTAATCGATGGATGAAGTTGAGTATCCATACCAAATCCGTGGGTGGATAAATCGGATGACTGAGTTACTTTAAGCTAACGATAATAGAGAGACCAATCGACCAAACTAAATCGATGGATTTATCGGAAGAATTAATTATTCGAATCAGTTTGTCCGAATAGGCGAATGAATCGATGTATGGATTCAACACCCTGGGAAGCCCAACCAAAATGAAGAATCATTCGAAATAGATACATTAACTGGTACTTATCGTTGCTTTGTTAAACGTATTTATTAGTAATCTAAATTACATCAGATTTGCCTTATATCTATTTTCCTCTGAAATAAGCATTGTCGGCGACTGAAAGAAGTATTTCCGTTGTAGTTTTTGAATACCATTTGTATATTTTTTTTTACTGAAGTAGTACCGTTGAGCCCGAATTTTACGAACCGGAAAATATAAAAATCTGTTAAGAAAACTGAGGATACATTCCATTTGCCAGTGTTTGTCACAAAGCTATTTAACTTTTGTATTAGTTCTTTGAGCTTTATAATAAATCTATTTACATCACAGGCATGCGAAGATCTTACGATTACAATAAAGTAGCTCTAAGATGTTGTACATAAAAAACATAGCATGAACCTGAAACAAATAGTTTTTATGCTCGCATTGTGTTTTATTCAACTGAATAAAAACATTATCTCCGCTGTGCTTATTCTATAAATGGGCCAAATAGCTCTTTTGTGTGAGTGACTCTACGCTTACCATAATGAAAATAAAAAAAATAACTTTTTTGTGGTAGGAAATATAGACATAGTTTCTTTGGCAAAGCTGTAAATATTATAAAAACAAGCAACTTTACTAAATAAATAAAATTTCTATCTTTATCGAGTGCTGAACTATGGGGCATATTCTTAAAAACTTATTTAAAAATTGGTTTTTCATACTTTGCTTTTCTTAGTTGCATTTTACAAGAATACAATCTTCTAGGCAATTATCGAAGCTCTTAAAATACACGTCTTTGCGGAAGACCACAAATCTCTTAGACCTTTACTTGCTGAGTTATCGTATATTCAAGTTTTAAATTTCTACAACTTCACGAGCCCATGGGGTAAAATGGGGCAAGCGGATTCATGAAATTGCTTCATCTTAAAGCCTAAGTCGAGTACTATAAACTTGTATGGGTTCCGCTTGTCCCTAACCACCCAAATTAGGGTACGATTAGCATACGTTTTATGTGTTTCGCGTTCGCTAAAGGCTCGATACACGTCGATTTGTTTTTTGTTGTCGTAGATAGATACATGATTTATTCGGCAAAGTTATATAAAATCTAAAGACAAACAATTTTGCTGAAGAAACGACATTTCTATCTCTTTCGAGTGCAGAGCTATAGAGCATTTTCTTTGGAAATTGTTCAAAAATAAGTTTTCCATATTAAACGCATGTTGGTTGCATTTTACAAGAGTATATGGTTCTAGACGATTATTGAAAGACTTGAAACACATTTTGTTTTTGAAGAAGATTGCAAATTTCTAGGACCGTTCCTTACAAAGTTATCGCTTATCTAAACTTTATTTTACCTTAACTTCATGAGCCAAAAGTGATAACTTTGTAAGGAAAGGTCCTAGAGATTTGAAATCTTCTGCAAAAACGTGTATTTTGAGTCCTCCAATAATCGCCTGGAACCATATATTCCTGTAAAACGCATCCAACATAAGCTAAGTATGATAAACTAATTTTCAAAGAATTTCCAAGGAAAATGCTCTATTGCTCTACACTCGATAGAGATAGAAATGTCATTTCTTCAGCAAAGTTGTTTGCATTTATATTTTCTATAACTTTGCCAAAGAAACCATGTGTCTATCGTGTATCTAATAACACAAAAAAAAAGGATGTGTATCGAACTTTCAGTGAACGCGAAACACACAAAAACATATGCTAGCCGTACTCTCATTTGGCTGGTTAGGGACAAGCGGATCCCATGCAAGTTTATATTACTCGACTTAAGCTTTAAGATGAACTACTGATTTCATAAATCCTCTTGCCTCATTTTACCCCATAGGCTTATGAATCTACGGAAATTTAAAGCTTGAATATATGATAACTTAGAAAGTAAAAATCCCAGAGATTTGCGGTCTTATGCAAAAACGTGTATTTTGAGAGCTTCAATAATTGCCTAGAACATTGTATTCTTGTAAAATGCAACTAACAAAAGCTAAGAATGAAAAACTAGTTTTTAAAGAAATTTCAAAGAATATGCCCTGTAGTTCAGCACTCGATAAAGATAGAACTTTTATTTTTTCAGCAAAGTTGCTTGTTTTTTACAATATTTACAACTTTGTCGAAGAAACTATGTCTATATTTCCTAACACAAAAAAGTTATTTCTTTTATTTTCATCATACTTCCATTATACTAAAAAAAAGTTCCACTTTTCGCCCTTTTTGGACCACTGCACTGTGCAGAGAGTATAGATTACAGAGGCGACCAGGCACTCGAAAATCGCTAAATTTTGAATTAAAGTGGAGAGTTACCTTTATTTAAAATGCTTCCGCTTTGATTCAATATTTAGCGACTTTTGAGTGCCTTGTCGCTTGTAAGTGACTCTGAGTCGTCCATTTTCTGCCGCGAACCGATTTAAATGAGCGGTACGCTGATATCGCGACGAGCAATCGAGTCGATCAGACGAGTAGAGCAGTCGAATCAAGCAGCTGAGTCGAGCAGTCGAGTCGAGGAGTCAAATCGAGCAATCTAGTCGAGCAGTTGAATCAAGCTGTTCAGTCAAGCAGTCCAGTCGAACAGTTGAGTCGAGCAGTCCAGTCAAGCAGTTCGATCGAGCAATTGAATCGAGCAGTCAAGTCGAGCAGCTGAATTGAGTAGTCCGGTCGAGCAGTTGAGTCGAGCAGTCGAATCATATAGTTCAGTCAACCAGTCTTGTCGAACAGTCGGATCAAGTGGTTCAGTCGAGCAGTTAAGATTCGCAGTGAAATCGAACAGTCTAATCGAGTCGAGCAGTTTAGTCGAGCAGTGGAATCGAACAGTTAAGTCGAGTAGTCCAGTCGAGCAGATGAATCAAACTGTCCAGTCGTCAGTCGAGCAGTTAAATCGAGTAGTCTAGTCGAGCAGTTGAATCGAGCAATCGAGTTGAGCAGTTGAGTCGAGCAGTCGATTTGAATAGTTCAATCGAGTAGTTGAGTCAAGCAATCATGTCGAGTATTTAAGTCGAACAGTTGAGTCGAGCAGTGAAATCAAGCTATCCAGTCAAGCACCCCAGTCGAGCAGTTGAGTCGAGCAATCGAATCAAACAGTCCAGTCGAGCAATTCAATCGTGCATTTAATTCGAGCAGCCGGATCGAGTGGTAAGTCGAACAAATGTGTCAAGCTGTCGAATCGAGCACTTGAGTCGAGCAGTCAAATCGAACAGTTTAGTCTAAAAGTTCAGAATCAAGCAGTCCAGTCGAGCAATCAATTCGAACAGTCTAATCGACCAGTCCAATCGAGTAGTCTAGTCAACCAATTGAGCAATCGAACAGTCCAGCAGTCGACCAGTGAAGTGACTGAGAATAGAACTCATTGCTACGAACACATGAGGTCCTGTCAGGGGCCTGTTTTTAATTATCGATTAGCCTCTTATGACGTCCTGTCAGAGATCTGGTTTTGGGTACAGACAAGCCTCTTATATAAATAGATTATAGTTTTCAACTAACATTCGAAGTGACTTAAGGTGAATTGAGTCGTCATTGATTTTGTACATTTCAAAAGCAGTTTTTTTGTTTGAAACAAAAACTCTGTTCATGGAAATATATTCGCTCTGTTCGGATTGACAAGAAGAATGCAGTGAATACATTTTTAACTATAGAACCCCTGTTTTGTTCCCAAAACTGCTTCCGAAATCGGACTTTCCGACGGAAAGCTAATGACTGCTAGTTTCCCGTTAAATGCTTCTTAGCTTGCATTTATATTAGTTATTAACTTAGTTAAAAATTATACAATACATGTTTAGTTCTGTAACCCGCGTGCGTTACGTCGCGTCCACTTACACTCCTTAGTTGGCCTTACGTTTTATAACAAGGTCTGCATAACGTAATTCCTCCACCTTGCTCGGTCCATGGCAGTTGGTCTCCAGTTGCGTGGGCACCATCCACCTTCGCTTACTGTGCCCCTCTTTGTTTTGTTCCTTCCATATTCGATGCGAAAACCATTTTTGCAGGATAGTTGTCCAGCATGTCCTGCTCAACATATCCATCCAGCTTTCTTCACTTTCTGAATACTGGGTTCGCCGAAGAGATGCGCGAGTTCGCGGCTCATTTTTCGTCTCCATACCCCGGTGTACATACAGTATCATATGCCGCTTTGAAATCAATGAACAAGTGATGCACGGCACGAAGCCTTTGCGAGATTCGTTGAGTTTTTGATAGAACTTCCGTGTATCGTGAACACGGTACAGCTGCTCGAGTTCCTCTCACTCCATCTCCTCCTGGCGCTTCTTTTCCTGGACGAGTCAGGATTGCTGCCTTCGTTTCTGTTTGTATAGCTCCACATTCTGACGGGTAAGTTTTCGCAATATTAGAGCCCGCACTGCGTTCTTCTTATCCAATAACTGCTGATGCTTCACGTCAAACCATTCCACAAAACTTGTAAAAAATACTAAAATGAGCAACTTTGCTAAATATAGTAACTATCTATCTTTCACTGGTTGCAAAATATAAAGATTCACTTAAAAAGACTAGTTAAAAATCCATTCTGCTCAATAACTTTGCACATGATTGTTTTAGTGCTTTCAAATGTTCTACAAAGTTATTCATTATATCAAATTACACATTACCAAACAACTTTTAAAGGAACTATATTTTATCTACACCAGCTCTCTGCAGGAACCCCGGAAAAAATATCAATAGAAAATTGTGTTGCTGTTCGATAAAATATTTCATAACTCATTAAATATGCAACGTAGCAAAAAAACAGTCTTCAGAGAAAATGTTTATTTTACCATACTGAATAACTTTGTTGAACATGTGAAAGCACTAAAAAAATCGTGTGCAAAGTTATTGAGCATATTTGATTTTTAAATGCTCTTTTTTAACACATCATTATATTTCGCCACCGGTAAGAGTTATATCGTTACTATATTCAGCAAAATTGCTTATTTTAATATGTTTCTATTAGCGAACTATAAAGAATTAAGCATAAACATGAGCATAAGCATAGGATACCGCCCGTGTGCTGCTACTCCGTTATTGACCAGGACCGATGAAAATTGCAAAATGATGGCTGGAAAAAGCAACCTTGGGACAGCACGCCATTCCTCATTGGGCAATCTTATCAGGTCCTTGCATGCTGATCAATACCGATGCCGGCCACACCCGAATGCGGGTCCTGGTGGGATGGGAAGGAATGTTAGTCCTATACTTGTTGCTACTAAAGACCAGGGAATCCTCTGCATCGTCACAGGTATTTCGGGAAAGGAATTGTTATTAGTAGATGGGGGGGGGGGCAAGATGGATAATGTAAGTATGTAAGCACCAGTTATATGCAACTAACCTGGATTTTCGAAAAACTTCTTGTAGAGCCGGTAATCACGAAAATTAAGATATAAAATACATCATATTTATTATAGATCTAATATAATGGCAATGGTACTCACAAACAACCATTATTTGTTAATTTATATCGAAAATTACTATGCACATGCGAGATTTACGGCACGAAAAGCGTATGACAACTTAAACTTATTATACCTGAAAACAAAAATCAGGCATAATGAAACGAACCAACATAGTCCCTAAGTTGATAAGCATTTCCTCTTACCAACGCTAATATGCAGAGATATAGCGCCCTACACGCTTGAAAATGGATTTGGAAATAGGCTAGAAAATGGACCTGGAAGGGGTTTGAAAATGGACTTGAAAATAAACGTGAAAATAGACATAAAAAGGACCTGAAAAGGCTTAGTGAATGGACTTGAAAATGGATTCGGAAATGGACCTGAAAATTGACATAAAAATGGACTTCAAATGAACGGATTTGAAAGTGGTTTCGAAATTGGACTTGAAAATGGACCTGACAATCGATATCAAAATGGACCTGGAAATGGGTTTGAAAATGGACTTGGAAATGGGACATAAAAATGGACCTGAAAATAGACATGAAAATAAGCTTAGCAAATGAACTTGAAAATGGTTATGAAAAAGAACCTGAAACTGGCTTTGAAAATAGGTTCAGAAAATAGACTTGAAAGGGGTTCGAAAATGGACATGAAAATGGACTTGAAAATGGACTTGAAAACGGACTTGAAATGAACTTAAAAATGGTCATGAAAATGGATTTGGGAATAGCCTTATAAAATGGCCTTAATAATGGACATGAAAATGGAGTTGATAATAAACTTTGAAAATGGACAAAATGGATTTGAACGGACTTAGAAATGGGTTTGAAAATGGACTTGGAAACGGAGTTCAGAATGAGTACGAAAATAGACTTGAAATGGACAAAAAAATAAACATGAAAATGGACACGAATATAAACTTGAAATGTGCTTATAACAGAGGCATTAACAGAGGCAATAAACTTGAGAATTAATTTCATAATAGACTTGAAAGGACTTGAAAATGTATTCGAAATAACAATGTTTGAAAATGGACTAAAAACTTAAAGTGGACTTTAAAATGTATTTGAAATAACAATGTTTGAAAATGGACTAAAAACTAAACTAAACGGGCTTAAAAATGAACTTTAAATGGTACACCAAATCGGACTTGAAATTAGACTTTAAATAGAGTGTCGAATTGAGGCTCGAATTGGACTTTAAATTAGACTATAAATTGGATGCCAAACTGGACTTTAAATTGGACTTTCAAATTTTAAATTGGAGAAATCGAACTTGAAATTAAATTTAAAATTTGACTTCAGGAATTGAGCCTGAAGTTGGGCTTGAAATGAGACTTGACATTATACTTCAAAGTGGACTTCAAAATAGATCGCAAGTTTGATCCGCACAACTTGCCTTTTTATTGGACCTTGCCTGATCCATATTGTCCGATACGGGTACTAACAAACACTGGCAAACTTTATTTTCGAAGTGACTAGCGAACAATACAGAGCTTTAAAGCAAAAGGGATCACCAAACTCACGAGCTATTTTGACCCCATAGTATAGTATAGCTAAAGTAAACCCAAGTTGAAGGCTGGCTTTCTCAATAGTTTCAATTGATTTCTTCTACACCAGTCGGTAAATCGATTTAACAAATTCTGAAGCTCCATACAGTTTCCAATTTGCAGAATTGCGAGGTGCATTTTCAAAACGTCAGCAAAGAATTGTCGTCCACCTTGGAATTTTATAAAAAACAATATACGTTTCAATAGATTTTTTTTCAGGGTTCCTGCAGAGTGCTGTTGATGGAAGTTTTTGTTTTTTGTTGATGAAAAATAGTACTTTCATATGGACGTTGTTTGGTTTATCCGAAGTTTTTTTTCTGAGATATTTTATAACTCAATAAATATGCATTATGCGAAATAACAGTTTTCAAAGAAAATGTGTAATTTAATATAATGAATAACTTTGTAGAACATGTGAAAGCACTAAAACAATCGTGTGCAAAGTTATTGAGCAGAATTGATTTTTATGCATTCGTTGCGTTGATTCGGTGCCACAAAGCCTAAAAAATTTTCCACTACGCTCTTAATGGCTCTTTCAACGGTACTCCAACGGTCCTCATGAAGGATTTCTGCAACTCACCCTCTTTCGGCACCGAATGCTATAGTCCGAATCCCATCCCATCCTGTTTGTATGTATATGTATATGTATATGTGTATGTGTATGTGTATGTGTATGTGTATGTGTATGTGTATGTGTATGTGTATGTGTATGTTCCACCATCACTCTAGAACACCGTGATCGACCTCCACCAAACTTGGCACACATATTCCTTGATATAAGCGAATCAGCACTGGGGGGTTAACAAGAGGGAGTTGGTTCATAACAGGAGCTCCGAAACACCTGGACGGTTCTTAATCAAACTTGGTACACATGTCTCTTGGTATAAGAGAATCAGAACTGAGGGTGTTAACAAAAGGGGGGGGAGGGTTCACAACAGGCGGGGAGCCATAACTCCTACATGCCTGGACGATTCTTCATCAAACCTGGCACACATGTCCCTGGACATTAGGGAATCAACACTGAGAAGTTGGCAAAAGGGGGGGGAGAGATCTAAATAAGTAAAAGGGTTTGCATTTATCTTGCATCTAAACCGATGTCAGTTGTGCAACTGACTTTGAGAAAAGAGGAGGAATATATGGTAAATAAACCTTTGTTTCGTTTCCATTATAGCAATTTTCATTGAGCAAACCGATGCATAATTCGCTACGTGACAGAAGGGGGAGCTGACTGGGAAGGAACCGACATGGAGGGGGACGAGGAACGTGAGTATAAATGTTCCGCCATAGCTCCGGATCTTCTAGACTGTTCATCATCAAATCACAAACACATTTATCAAACACATGTTTTTTTGGCAGAAAAAAAGGGTGGTGGGTGAAAAAAAAAACAAAGAGATTTTTTTAATTGAGCAAAAAATGGGTGTTGAGCATTTTTACTTAAAGTTGAAACGTGAAAACCAAATCTATTCTTACTTTCCGTATATACGTTAACGAAAATTTTTTTGGACAATTTTCGGAAATTTCATTTCTGTTTCGTGCTAGAAGCGTTAACTCAACTCGTACACTTATTTTTCGTAGAACTCACAGACATTTGATTTTATAAAAAAAATTAACTCATATCCTAAAAATTATTTTTTTTGCCAATTTCCACGAGGGAGGGGGGGGGATGACAAAAACTTTAAAAATAATTTGCAATGGCCTAATAGTAATTGGTACATTCATATTGTTAAACATTTCATACATTTTATTCTCCAGTTCCATATTGAAAAACGAACAGAAAAAAGAGGGCAAACTAATCCATCAAATATCCCCTTTCTCGGTATCGAACACTGGATTCGCCGTTTGAAAACAACTCTATCACATTACAGTAATCACAGCTTTTACATGAATGAAGGCAGCTAATAGTAAAATAGTATCCATTCATTGGCTCCAATCCGGTAACTTTGTATGTAGCGAAGCAAAGCCGTTTGTCCGCTCCATCTGTCGGTCGCTTTGCGTACTTAATGCTACTGTTTGCATCATATGACGGCCGGCGCACGGCTCTGATGTCCGGTTGACGGTACCAACTGATAAAATGTAGAATATAATTTACCCGATTCTCTTACTCCGTGCAGTAATATTGACTTCTCTCGTAGACTCACAGTTGGAAATAGCTGGACAGTAATTCCAAAAATTTAACCTTATAGAATTTATCAGTAGAGCATCTAACATTCTACGAAAAGTTCTGGAAATTTATAAAATTTCAATTACGTTTTTCCATTTACTGGTGATTCAGTAATTCTGATTTCTGTCCAACATTTTCTCGAAATGACGGCATTGTGCAGTCATCGAACCAACGGACACCTGGCTCATTGCAGAGTGGCAGCAAGAAAATTGCGTTGCTTCTTTGAAACTCGATTCCACTCCATTTCCAGCCGATTCTGCACCGCCGAGGACTTCTTCACTAAAGTAATCGGAAACGCTGTTTCCGAGCGATGATGGTGCATCAGGCCGGCAAACGGACGGACGGCGGACGGCGTAGTTCGTCTTCCTCAGGACAGTGGCTGCTCGGCAGGACCAGCCCGGGGACCGGGAACGGTATCTTCGCTTATCACCAGGCAGCGCAACATCGCTGTCATCATCTATAGAGCTTCAGCAGCAGCCGGTCGCGACCGGAAGCCAATGGAAAATTGATAGTTTCCCTGGTGTGCGCGCGAAGCTTGTGGCGATTTTGTTCGGCAGGTAATAGAACGTTGCTGGCAGGGTGACCAGAATACCCGACCAGCCCGATGGTGGCTGTTCTGATTTCGGCTCCAACCCTAACCGATTACACGATCTGACTTCTCGCTGCAATCTCACCAAACTTTAATCAACTATACAGTCAGCCGTACTTACTTTCCATCTCTCTATCTTAGGACGATCCCACTTGATGGAGAAGAGCATCCTTCTTGCCATCTTGGACCAGCTCACGCGGGCGGTGATCGATGGTTGTTTGATTACTTTCCATTGCAAGGCAGAATTTACTACATCTTTCCCGCACAGAACCAAATATCAATTACCTTTCTCATCGTGCGTCGTCGTCTTTTGTTGCACTGGAACGAATTTTCCTCTGCTACAACCTACGTGAAAGTCATTCCGATGGTGCACCTAGCTCTTACGTACACATACTTTTCCCCGTTCCGCCAAACGGTTTGATTAATATTCAAGCTGGAAAAAGTGATTTCATTTCACCACCCTGCTACCCACCCGACGCCCGATGGTTCCTTAAATCATGCATTCGCACACCCTCGGACCGGAGGCGGAGTGAGGAACCCGTCCCGTGCGGTTTATTGCGGGATTGATTCAACAAACTAGCTGCGCTCAATTAAAACAATCCTGATCCGATGATCCGAGAACACTGTCTTCGTCGTCTCTGTCGTCGAAAGGAAGGAAGTGGTTAAGAGGGAATGTGATGAAAGCTTATTATCGGGACCGGAATAGAAAGAGAGCGAGAGAGAGAGAGAGACAGAGACAAAGATAGAAAGACCGCAGATCGGGTGACAGGTTGGATTACGCGATCTGTGATGTCTATTTCCTCTCTGACAGGTTTCGGTTATCTGAGTCGTTGGGGAAATGTCTAATAATGTTTTATGTAAATGGTGGAATTGCAGCGGACTACATTTATGCTTGTTTGTATTGAATTTTTTTCTATAGTCATTACAAACATGTGGATATAATCAATTAAAAGAAGGATATTAAATTGTACAGTTGGTGACACTGACGGTAGAAACTCGGTAGAAAAAAAAATGAAATGCTTTTTGAGGTTGCACACGAATAAAGTTGAAAAACACTTGGCCGGGAACCGAGAAATTGTGGGTTCGAGTCCTATCTGTCATTGCACAACCCAATACGTTTTTGGTCTATAAATCGACATATTTCTCCAAAAAACCTAATTTCGTTTTAGCCTGCCAAATTTCGTTTTCGATTAAACTGCGTTTCGTCACTTACAGTTTATCGCTTTTCTTCTGTTGTCCCTTCAGAATCAACCAGTATTCCGCAATCGACCTTAACTCTAGCGTATTGGCCAAATCTCACTCATTGAGAACCTTAGTTACACCATTGTCATTGTACCACTGTTGAGTCGAATTTAAAAAGCAGAATTTGACAGTTTGACAGGCTGGTCCAGAAAAGGCAACCAACATCATGCCATAATGCACGTTTTCTGGGACTGTTAAAGACTGCTTAAAGAGAAAAGATTTTGCCATACCTTGATTCGGCATTCTTACGACGTGGCCGACCATCCGTAATCTTCCAATTTTCGCTTGTTTTACCATGGACCATGGATGTCTCTCTAAGGAGTGCATCTAGTGCAGGGTTAATGCGCCTACGCTACTTCGCTTTCTGTTTTAACTCCGCCATAAATAATCCATAACACCTTTCGTTCACATACGGCCAGTGCCTTGAAATGCCTTGTGAAGAGCAAATAAGGCACGATTTCAGCTTGAGCAAGTCGTTGAATCTTTTTATTCGTGTTGTTGTCGGCGGTGACAAAAGGTGACAAATACGTTAATTCTTCAACCCCTTCACAAGTATATTGCCATCAATAGGCACTGTCCGTTAGCAAACGTTACTTTCTCTTGAACCTCTATCAAATACTTAGTTTCAGACGCTTTGAGTCTTAGGCCAATTCTCCTAGACTCTAGTTTCATTCTGACAAACATGGTCTCCGCCGTCCTAAAGTTACTAGTAATAATATCGAAGTCGTCTGCGAAGGCTAGAAGTTGGTTACTTTCTCTCATTTTGAAATCCACTCGCCAGATCAGACACTAAATAGCAATGTTAAATAACATAGGGCAGTCTATCCCCTTGCCGCAATACTCTGCGCGATCCAAAGGCACGCGAGAATGCCCTCGATACGCGCACGTAGCACTCGCTCTAGAGCAGCTTGGATCAGTAGCGTTAGTTTGTCCGAAAATCCGTCCCATAGCTGTTCGCGTTCGACTGCATCGTATGCTGCCTTAAAATCCACGAAAATCCGATATATGAGCAGATTATACTCTTGACATTTCTAGAGAGATTGACACAGTGCAAATCAGCAGTAGCACGGGCCACCATAGAGTCCCCAACTAGCATTTTCCTACTTATTTCCTTATTGGGTACGTTCTCCACAACGACCAGTTATTTGAACTTTTGTGGGCTACGTTTATTGAAGTTTTAATGTTACAAATGAAACTTCCATACCGTTGTGCATTTATCATATTCTAATTAAAATATCGCATTTAATGCACAAAACTGGCTTTACGAAAAAATTTGGAAGCGATTCAATCGTATGTCTGTCAGCTAGGGTAAGGAACTCAGAACTAAAGGTAATCAGGGGTCGCCTATTTTAATTCGTATGAAGTATGAGTATGAACTTGCAATGCAGTTTTTTATTCATGTTTTCAGAATTTTTTTTAATAAAAACATCATCTTGAATATAACTTAACCATAGATGTAATTCATACAAACACAATTTACTGTGCTTTCGACAAGAAATATGATGAATTAAAAATTGTTTACTAAAAGCATGAGTTTTTTCAGCTTCTGAAGCGAATCGGCACCTTGCTACTGTTGAAAAGGATCTGCGCCTCGCTAATTGGAGCACTGATTACAACATTTCTAAAAGTCAACAACTCAGATTTAACGTACAATATTGTACTAGAAATGTGAGCGTTTGCGTCATTTGAGCCCATGGTCACAAGCTTATAACAGTGATAAATTGAGACAAGTCAGTAAAATTCAGGACGTCTTAATTAAATTTCTGCTTAATAATAGTGACTTTCAGTGGTAATAGCTTGAAGAATTAAAGTTATCAAGAAGATTGGTATGCTGATTTTGCCCACTTAGTCAATCTATCGCTTATAATAAGGTAGAACAATCAATGATCGACTATAGACTGGTTAAAATGACTGTCTTGCCCTACTATGATTAAATAGGATTAAAATCAGGTTGTACGCACTTTATTAGACATTATTTACGATTTTGAATTTATTGAGAGATATTCACGAAATATTGATAACCTACGCGCGTGGCCCCTAGGTGCGGGGCGGTTCAAATAGCGTCTGTCCCGGAACTTGCAACTGAATATGGAACACTGTATCCGGCAAGCTATACCTAAGATGGCAGGCCCACCAAGGAAATGTAAATAACGCGACCCCAGTAAGGTTTGGGTCTCTCGGTAAACGCCCATTTGGCATGAACAACGAAAATGGAATTATGGATACCTGGTATGTCCAAACTCTCGATGAACCGCCAAAAGCTGGCTGGCTTGCTCGAGAGCTACATCGACTCGGAGTTCGGTGGTCAAATTCCGGAGAAGCGGAGCTCCGTGCAGTAGATTTTATTGCAAACCGTGAAGCCGGTTCCGAACTGTTGGGGCAACAAAAGCAACAAGTTATCTAGTGGAGCTCGTAGATGACCATGTAGGTGTGTTGAGAATTATGAGGAAATTTTTCAACTACAGCCTAATCAAATTACGTACCGACAAACGAAAAATCCGATGATGCTAAGGACAAGTTCTACGAGATGCTCGAAATTACCTATTAAGAGTGCCCAATACATGACGTGAAAATCATATTCGGAACTGCAACTGCGAAGATTGAGAGCGAAGTGTTTTTATGTTCTACCATTGCAAGACATAGCCTTCACCTGTTAACCAATGATAACGGTTTGAGGCTCATAAACTTTGCTGCGGTCAGAGGTATGGCCATTTATAGCACCAAATGCTCAGTTCTAAATGTTATAAAACACATCTTGGGGCATCGGCTTGATGACTTACTTGCTTACTTACTTACTTACTTACTTACTTACTTACTGACTTACTTATGTGTCCATGTCCGCCGGTCCAGCAGAACAAAGGGATGAAATCAGAGATCTCCACTGCCGACGGTTACCCGCCATGGCTTTTACCTGTCGCCAGGACAGGTTCTCGTCTACAGCCCGGATGTCGTTGGCTAAGCTGCGTCGCCATGAACCTCTGGGTTTGCCCCTTTTACGCTGTCCTTGTGGATTCCAGTCGAGTGCTTCTCTGGCAAACCTCGTTCGCTTTTTCCTCAAGATGTGTCCGATCCACTTCCACCTACGTTCACGAGTTTCTGTGGCTATCGACCGTTGATGACACCGACGATGGAGTTACTTACTTACTTACTTATTCAGCCGAAAGCCGGGGTGGCTCTTGCCGTATCAAGAATTCCTCTCCACTGTACTCGGTCCTGGGCTACTCGTCGCCAATTCGTTGCGCGTCTCGACAGACGCAAGTCGGCTTCAACCTGGTCGAGCCATATAGCACGTTGAGCCCCTCTATTGCTGGTGCCGGTGGGGTTCTTGAAGAGAACGGATTTCACTACACAGTCGTCTGGCATCCTTGCGACGTGGCCCGGCCCACCGTAGTCTTCCAACTTTCGCCAGGTGTGCGATGGGGTTCTCTCCAAGCAGTGCCTGTAGCTCGTGATTCATCCGTCTCCGCCACTCTCCGCTTTCCGTCTGTACTCCGCCAAAAATAGTTCGCAACACCTTTCGTTCAAAAACGGCAAGTGCACGTATGTCTTCCGTAAGTAAAGTTACTGTCTCAAGTCCGTAGAAGACTACCGGTCTTATTAGCGTTTTGTACATCGTCAGCCTTGTGCGGCGGCGTATGCTCCTAGATCGAAACGTCTTGCGGATGGAAAAGTAGGCTCGATTTCCAGCTTACGTCGTTGGATCTCTTTACGCGTATCATTGTCGGCGGTGATCAGAGATCCCAAATATACGAACTCATCAACCACTTCCAGTTCATCGCCGTCAATAGTCACTGTCCGTGGGAGGCAAACGTTACTATCTCTGGAGCCTCTTCCTACCATATATTTGGTTTTCAACGCATTAATTTGTAATCCTATCCTCCTAGCCTCCGTTTTTAGTCTGGCGTAGATTACCTCCACCGTCCCACGGTTTCTAGTAATGATGTCGAGGTCGTCTGCAAAAGCTAGGAGTTGGCTACTCTTACTGTAGATCGTTCCTCTCGTTTCAATGCCCGCTCGCCGAATCACACCTTCGATAGACGACGATGGAGTTCCTCATTGGATATCTAGTTATAAGGCCACCAGGCACGAATGATATATCGCAGGCACCGGTTAATGAATACCTGCAGTTTTTGCGTTGTCTCCACTGAGACGCACCACGTTTCGCAGGCATACAGCAGTACGGATTTAACGTTTGAACTAAAGATTCGGGTTTTCGTACGTAGAGTGATCTGGTTTAAGCGCCAAATGTTTCGCAGACCTGCAAAGGCACCCCGGGCCTTCCTGATCCGTGTGGCTATATCAGTCTTGGTACCACCATCGGCCGTTGTCTGGCTACCAAGATACTGAAAGGCGTCTACCTGCTCAACTTGTTGTCCCGCTACTGTGAAGTTGGTGGAATTGTCAATGTCCACTACCACAGACTTAGTTTTTGCTGCATTGAATGTGAGCCCTGCTGCCTGGGAGCTCTCGCAGAGGTCATCTAACTTGCTCTGCATATCGTTTCGGCGTTGTGCGAGCAAGACAATGTCGTCGGCTAGGTCGAGGCAATTTAGCTGCTCCATCATTAGAGGATTCCAAGGCAATCCTCGATTTGGTCTATTGTCAATTGCTCCAACTAATATCTCACCCATAGCGATGAGAAACAGAAGCGGTGATAAAATGCTCTGTCTCACGCCAGCAGTAACCCTTATGGGGTCGGACAAGACGCCGTCGTGCAAAACCTTGCACGTGAACGCCTCGTACTGAGCCTCGATGAGATGGAGTAGCTTATCTGGAACTCCTCTACGCCTAAGTGCGTCCCAGATGTTTTCGTGATTGAGGCGGTCGAGAGTCTTTTCGAAGTCAACGAACACCAGCAGAAGAGAGAAGAGAGTCGTGGAATTCGTTGATCTGCTCCAATATAATGCGGAGCGTTGTGATATGTGGCTTAATGACCGGCTGGATTATAGGCAACACAGACCCGATGGTGGTCCTTAGACTCTAATCCAGCAACTCCTAGTCCTATCCCCGCGTGGTACCTGCCAAAATACCTGCCAGCAACTCCTAGTCCTATCCCCGCGTGGTACCTGCCAAAATACCTGCCAAAACCCAGGTCTAAACTGACTAAGGTCGCATATCGACAGGAAACGAAGAACTGTGTTGTTTCCGCACTGATAAGATGGCAACCCCAACTCGAGACTCGGTAGAATGGCCCTAGTAAGGTCACGTACCTACACCTTTCTACCACGAATGTTCAAGAAAATTCGACACGGACCATTCGGCATGAATGAAGGCGACGAAACAAGGAAATAGAATGGATGCTTGCTACCTGTAGTTCGCTAAGTTTCGTGGATGGCGACAGGTTGCTACTCGATCAGCTAGAACTTCGAAAGCTCGGCATCGTGACACTGCAGGAGATCTGTCGCAAAAGCGGGAAGGAGGGGACAATCCATGGCGACAAAGCCCAATTTTACCAATGCGGTGGAGCGACCAACGAGCTAAAAACAGGCTTTGTAGTGATGGACAGAATGGATCAGAAGGCGATCAAAGAGGGGATGTATGGGTTGAGGATAAAAGGCCGTTCTTTCAACTATACCGCCATAAACTTGCACTGGCCATACGAAGGTAGACCCGATGACGAGAAGGGAATGTTCTATGCGCAGTTAGAGGCAACGTACGACAGCTGTTTGCCACGAGACATCATGACAAGACGATGGAATGTAAACTTTTGCACGCTTTATCAGGCTTCATTTACGATTCCGAATTAGTTAAGAGATATTTACGATAATTTTCGTACTAGCCGACGAGTTGGTGCTAGCCGGGACAACCCATGAGTTGCGGAGAGCTACGGGCGTATACTGGATGATGCTCTACCTTCCTCTGTGCAGCTAGGTGTTTCGACCCTCGAAGACGGACGGATCAGGGAATGCTCGGCCATCACTGAGGCCGCAACTTCGCTGCTAGGTGAAGAAACCTGGAGCGCATGAATGATTGGTTTGATGAGAAATGTCAAAAATCGATGGAGCAGAAAAAAAATAGCGTGAAAAAACATCTAAACATTGCCACGAGGGAGAATTCGGGCAAGTATAGATGAGCGCGGAATGAGTTGACCACAATCCTGAGGAGGAAAAAGCATCAGAAGGAAGACAGAGATCGCGAAGAGCTAGAACAACTATTCCGGGTTAATGTGACGCGCAAGTTCTATGAGAAGGTAAACCAATCGCGATACACTTCGAAGCCTGATCTGTATAAGGACGAAGAGAGAAACTTGGTCACAAACGAGCGCGAGGTGGTCGACATGTGTAAGCAGTTCTTCGATGAGCAACTTAAGGATGATTAAACAAAATGAGATGGAACGGAAGTTAACCTATAGAAATGCCTACAAACGATTACAGCGTGCCGGTTTCCGATCTTGAATTTATCCGGCTGGAAATCGGTCAGCTGAAGAACAACAGAGCCGCCCGAAAGGTACAACTCCCGGTAGAACTTTACGAAAATGGTCAAGTACCATTAGCAACGGCACTTTGCTGGATAATTTCAAGGATTTGGGAGGAAGAGAATCTTCCGAAGGAGTGAATGGTGTGGTTTACTGCATCTGCAAAAAGGGTAATCGGCTAGATTGCTGTAAATACCACGGCCTCACGCTGGGCAAAGCCGCCAACAAGGTGCTCTCTCCGATTTTGTTATGTCGTCTATCCCCAATAGCAGAGAATTCGTAGGACAGTACCGGACGCACTTTATGGGGCCCGTGCTACTACGGATCAAATTTTCACTCCGGTAAATCCTCCAGAAATTTCGGGAGCACGCATCATGTTTTTGTGGGTTTTAGGGCGGCGTACGACACAGTCGAGCGCGAACATCTATGGCAAATAATGCATGGGTACGGTTTTCCAAAAAACCGACGCGGCTGATCAGAGCTACCCTGGAGCGAGTGATGTGCTACGTGTTTCGGGGGCACTCTCGAGTCCTTTCGAATCGTGCAGAGGTTTTCGGCAAGGGAATGGACTGTACTGTATGTTATTCAACATCACGAAGGGAACGATCTTTACCAAAAGTAACCAGCTTTCTAAGCCTTCGCAGACGATCTCGACATAATTGCTGGAAACCTTAGGAGAACGGAGGCAATCAACGCCAGACAAAAAACGAAGGCTTAGAGGATTGGGTTACAAATCAATGCATTGAAAACAAAATATATGGTAGGAAGAGGCTCCAGAGAATGCAAAGTTTGCCTTCCACGGACAGTGACTATTGACGGCGATGAACTGGAAGTGGTTGATGAATTCATATATTTGGGATCTCTGATCACCGCCGACAATAGTGCGAGGGATGAGATTCAACGATGCATTCAAGCTGCATTTCGAGCCTACTTTTCCATCCACAAGACACTTTGAACAAGGAACATTTGCTGCGGCACAAAGAGGACGATGTACAAAACGCTAAGCAGACCGGTAAGCCTCTATGGACTGAAGAGAGTAACTTTGCTCACGGAGGGTGTACGTGGACTTGTCACATTTGAGTGAAAGGTGTTGCGGACTATTTCTGGCAAAGGACAAACGGAATGGCGGAGGCGTATGAACCACAAGTTACAGCCACTACTTGGAGAGATCCCCATCGTTCACCTGACGAAAGTTGGGAAACTAAGGTGGTTACGGTTAAACCAGATTTGCTCCTGATTCTGATGTGCTGATTATTTTGCGTAACTCTATTTATACCATTGCAGTTTGCTTAGTTCGATCTGCGGATCCCCCAGCTTGGGCAAAGAGGAACGTTATACAAACTTAATAAGCGTTGCTTCAATTACCCTCCCTTGTACAGTTTTCCACTCTTTCCGTTATAAAAAAGAGAGATAGTTATTCAACCTACTATCGGACTCAATGCTTAAAGTGGTTAAAACTGAGCTCATTTTTGATTTTTGTTTTGTGATTCATACATTTACAACCGGTCGCTCGTGGATCGGGTGGAAATTAGCACCGGACAAGAAAAGTCCAGATGTGAACTATTTGATGTAATGCAATGTTCTTTATAGCGCGTAGCGGGGTACTCATCTAGGGGGAGTGGGGGGTATATTTCGCCAGAAACACGACGATGGATGGTCGGGTAATAAAAACGGCACACGGTCTGTGCCAAGAACCGGTGCGCGGTGGCTGCTGCAGGTTCGGTACAGTTTCCAATTAAATTGAAAGCGCGCACGCGGATCTCGGCGCACTTAAGCAGCACAGTTTTGCAGGATCGTAAAAAATCGCGCTGGATAATAATAAAGGAGCGATATTTTTGTGGCAGTTGGTCGTGAAAAGCGGGATGGTTGGTCACCGGTGGCGGTGGGGACATGGACGCGACCGGTATAAATCACGCGACGGAGCGTGGTTGAGAAGCAATAAATAATTTGAAAAGTTTTGCCGCCAAAAAGTGCAAACCGGAAAAATGACCATGCAACATGTGGTGCGATACGATTATTGGGTTTTGTTTGCTCGCTTTTTCCGCTTGAAGGAAGTTATTTTTTTGTGTTGTTGTGTGCAGCGATTATAATTTCGAGCCGGAGAGTTAGGCAAGCATGTCTGTGCTTCACCATGGGGAAAATATTGTCGAGGTATTTTCTTCTCTTCGATCTGCCACGGCCGGTACCACTTTCCGACAGTTTGAAAGATAAACGTCCATATTTCATTCGGATTATTGTAATATTTCTCGGTCGTCATACGCCAACGCCACTCCACTTTGCCGCTGTGCCGGGCAAACACGAAGGCTTTCTTTTTTTGTTGCGTTTCATCTGCAAACGTTTTGCTTCAGTAATGTATAATCTATCCCCACCACGTGTGATGGCACTGGTTGGCAGATGACGAGTAGAGAGCCGGCGGAAAAAAAGTCCGCAGATGGATCACCATTGTCCACGAATATGCCTAATGTATGACTACAGGATCACGCGCGCACGGACGGTTCCGTGCACGGGGAGGGAGATGACAGAGCCATGTAGCCATGGAAACTTGGGGAAATTTGGTGCGTCTCGACCGTACAGGGAACTTGAAGTGTGTGTTTGATGAACATTATTTACGTTTAATTATATGTAATCTTTAATAGAAAATTAACGAGCAAAAAAATATTTTCAATAACAACAACCGAAATATTCGGAGGAAAAATTTTTGCCGACAACATTTGCTATCTTTTTATTATTAAAAGAATTTTGCCTGAAAATCTCAAAAGTTTTCATAAAATTCTGTAACTCTTTGAATCACCCATGTGCAATAATGTTGAAAAATGTCCAAGTCGAAAACGGACAGCACCAGCAGATTCACTGATTAATCCTAGAATGGTGCTAAAACCGACGAAGCGTAATTTTTGGTGGACAGTAAAGCCAAGCAAATTCGATTCCAATAGCCAATGGAAGCCACCGCCAATGCGTCAATGGGACATTGATGGGCGAACCGTGTCCGGCATCGGTTAACGAGGTGGAATGCGATGGACGAGCGAGGAAAGGGGCAGAAGATGTGCGCGAAGATTGTGTGTATCGGTGGAAAAACTGTTTTCTCATCAATTTGATTGATGCTTGTGCGTGTATGATAGCATCAGGATCAGAACAAAGTCGG
Source organism: Sabethes cyaneus (assembly GCF_943734655.1). Lineage (NCBI taxonomy): Eukaryota > Metazoa > Arthropoda > Insecta > Diptera > Culicidae > Sabethes > Sabethes cyaneus. Next base: position 17,641,712 of record NC_071353.1, read on the forward strand.
ACAGAAAGTGCGCTGGTGATGGGAGCCTGCTAGGCTGATGGTCTACGGGAGGATTTACCCGGAGGACGATAGGCTTAGTGCGGCAATGCGGACCTGTGCTTGGCTCGTCCGTTTAGCGCTTTTATCCGGAATGATATATCCGGATCGAACTTACCTTGCAAAAGTGAGGCAATCGACGAACATCCATCCCATGGTTCGCTTGTTGTTTTTGTCATATAAATATATAATCGTAATAATTCAATTAACTTTTTTGTTCCTTTATAATTCATGATCGACAAGTTTATATGATTTTTTGTACTCCATAACATACATAATATTACCGAAGCGTTATTATCATAATCGTATAAAAGTGTGTTCCCATAAACAGGCTCGCGGCTTCAGTTGAAAGGCCCAGCTGGTGGCAGCTTCGTGTCTGTGGTGATGCGATTTATATGCAAAGTGACAGTCGTTATTTCCGTTACTGTTTATGGCTTTGCATATACCCATTTCGGAGGACTATTTTTGCATCAGATTTCGATTGCCTAAACCAACATATAAATCAAACAACACAAACATGCATCAGCGTGCATCAAAATGAAACAACTCAGTCTCAAATACAGCGTGATAAATTGTTTCCAAAATAGGTTCACACTTACAATTTCATAACAATCAGTGCAGAATAGCTATTAAAATATGTCCGTACTCTATGCCCAACCTGATATGTAGTTTGGCATGTGGCCTTATGAAACAAGTTAGAATATTATGATGTTGTAATTCAATTGAATAAATGAATTTTGTTTACCGCCTACATCTGAATTATGCTTCAACCCAAGTAACACACAAAACAAGTTCTTCAAAGAAAGTAGTCGTTTAAGGGTACTATTAACGTACTTTGAAAACATGTGTCGTTATTATAAAGGTTTTGAAATGTTTTGTGATAACATGAATTTATTTGACAGCTCATATCAAATGAATAATGTTTGTTTTTGTCAACATGTCAACACAAAGTTTTTATTATATCTCCATTACTAAATCTCAACTACTGGAAGAACAAGTTGTAGGTTATGCTATACTAACGTTTTAAAATGGAATGAAATAACCTGATACATACTTCTTTCAATTGTTGTTTGATTAGACTTCAATTTTTTGCGCTTTTCTGGTAATAGAGAAGTTCTGATGTATGTAATGTTATACTATTCTATAACAAGCTGTGTTGCTTGGGAATAGACAATAATGTAGGATACTCCAAGGGGGGCCACAAAAAATCGAAAAAAACATCCTCAATTCTATATTATCTATTGCAGAAGGAAATCGGGAGAATTCTCCAAGCGTGGGATAGTCACTCGAGGGGTAGGTAACTCGTTTTCGATTTTCACATTATCATCTCCAGCTACTTCCGCATGCAGACGTTCGCGAACGAGGCAACTAATCTTAGGAAACGCCGCCGCTGACTGAACTGTTTTCCACATGGCTGCTGCTGCTGCAGAGCAGAGTTTGCCTGAGGAAAGCAAAAGAAAATAGCGGAACAGAACCGGTTCCGCTTTAGTCTTCGTACAAATTATCTCATCTAATTGAATTCCTAATTGAACAAAATTGATGCTTCACTCACTAGCTGTTTGTGAAACTTCTGGCTGACAGGCGAGTGCAGAGTTCATTGCTAGCAGAGTGTGGAATTTTATGTTCAGTGATATAAAAAAAAACCTACAAACTTTTGAAATACAGTAATGTTACGATTTTGTCAGCTCCCGATTTTGTCTATCCTCGATTTTGTCTACCCCCGATTTCATCAGCTTGTTATCTCGATTTTGTCAGCCTATAAATTTTGCTTAACTTTTGTGCTTTTAAACATGACTTATAATACTTTTCAGCCCGCTTGGAACTATTCTGATTCTCTGGGGAAAGTTTTTGAATAAAGTGATGCCGTCTTGCGAGTTATTCGGGATCAAAATTAAGGTATTTTTATAGTAAAAGTTCTATGGTTCCTAAACAAGCAAAGATAGAGGTATACTATGTTCAGCAATGTTGTGTATTTTTACTTTTTGCACAACTTTGTAAAACAAAGAAAAGTCATGCAACAACTACAAAAATAGCTAAAACAGAAAAACTGATTTTAACGTTTTTTCATTTATGAGAAACTAGCTGACCCGACAAACTTCGTATTGCCACAAATTAACCTGTGTTGTACATAAATCATGAATCTCCTACAAAAACACCCACATGATAAATTTGGTTTCATTTGCTTGATTAGTTCTAGAGTTATGAGGAAATTTGTATTTCGTTTGTATGAGAGCCCCCCCTCTTAAAAAGGTAAGGGGTCCTAATTCATCATAGAAAGAATGGTTGCCTCCAAAAACACCCACATGCCAAATATGATTCCATTTGCTTGATTAGTTTTCGAATTATGAGGAAATTTGTATTTCATTTGTGTAGAAGCACCCCCTCTCAAAGTTGGGGGGGTCCTAATTCACCATAGAAAATATTTTTGCCTCCAGAAACCTCCACATGCCAAATTTGGTTCTATTTGCTTGATTAGTTCTCGAGTTATGAGGAAATTTGAATTTCATTTGTATAGGAGCCCCCCCTCCTAAAGTGGGTAGGGGTCCCAATTCATCATAGAAAAAAAATTTGTCTACAAAAACACCCACGTGTCAAATTTGGTTCCATTTGCTTGATTAATTCTCGAGTTATGAGGAAATTTGCATTTCATTTGTATAGGAGCCCCCCTTCCTAAAGTGGGGAGGGGTCCCAATTCATCATAGAAAAAAATTTTGTCTCCGAAAACACCCACGTGCCAAATTTTGTTCCATTTGCTTGATTAGTTCTCGAGTTATGAGGAAATTTGTATTTCGTTTGTATAGGTGCCCCCCCTCTTAAAGTGGGGAGGGGTCCTTATTCACCATAGAAAATATTTTTGCCATCGAAAACTTTCACATGCCAAATTTTGTTCCATTTGCTTGATTAGTTCTTCAGTTATGAGGAAATTTGTATTTCATGTGTATAGGATCCCCCCTCCTAAAACGGGGAGGGGTCCCAATTCATCATAGAAAAAATTTTTGTCTCCAAAAACACCCACATGCCAAATTTGGTTCCATTTGCTTAATTACTTCTCGAGTTATGAGGAAAATTGTGTTTCTTTGGTACTGGAGCCCCCCCTCTTGAAGTGGGGAGGGGTCCTAATTTACTATAGAAAATATTCTTGCCCTCGAAAACCTTCACATGCCAAATTTGGTTCCATTTGCTTGATTAGTTCTCGCGTTATGAGGAAATTTGTATGGAAGCCCCCCCTTTTAAAGAGGAGAGGAGTTATAATTCCCCTTATAAAGAGGGGAGGGGTCTCAATTTACCATAGAATAAATTCTTGTCACCGAAAACACCCACATGCCAAATTTTGTTCTATTTGGTTGATTAGTTGTCGAGTTATGCAGAAATTTGTGTTTCATTTGTATGGGAGCCCCCCCCCTATTAGTGGGGGGAGTGGTTTCTAACCATCACTAAAACCTTTCCTGGCCCCAGAAAACCTCTACGTGCATATTTTCATGCCGATTGGTTCAGTAGTTTTCGATTCTATAAGGAACATACGGACAGACAGACAGACAGACAGACAGAAATCCTTCTTTATAGGTATAGATTGGATTTTTCTATCTTTTCTGAAGAGATAGCAGGTTACTGAATTCAGCAAAATTTCTTGCAATAATATGCTGTAAAACTTTGCAGAACACATCAATGTGTTATATTGAAACTGAAGAATTTAAATTGCACTTTTAGGGGAAACGGAATTCCCCTTCCTTTTTTATTGCACTTTCAGGGGATCAATCAAAATGTGAATTCCGCTGGACGATTGAACTTTAAATTTTAAGAAACTCTTCCGAAGGTTCCATAAACCTAAAACCAAGTATTCCTGCTCAAAACTAATGCGCACCAAAAAAAGGTTCTGGACCAGTGTGCTGTGCCCGGTTCATTGAGCTTTCGGTTGACCAATTGAGGGTTAAATTTTTTTTTAATTTTTTAGTAGAAGTCTTCGATATTGTAAGGTCTTAAGGTCTTGAATTTTGAAAAATGTTTCCAAAAAAAATTTCCCGATTTGGTCAGTTTCCCCATTTTGTCAGCCCAAAATTCAACATGGGGCTGACAAAATCGGAACATTACTGTACACATGCATATGTCAGATAACAAAAAACAGAAATATAGCTATTCAACAACTTGTTTTGAACTATTGAAACAAATATTTAGCATCAAAATGATTCCATCTGCGGTGGCGTCCCCCGCAATTCTCAATTGAATAAAATCAGCTTTGAAGTGTCTTAGCAATCGGAAACGTGAGCATAACTCAATGAATAATATATGTCTGCCTAGCCTACTGTTCCACTACTGGCAGAAACGTTCCCAGTAGCAAATTTGATACAAAAGGAAAAGGACTCGGCTGTCCTTGCGCCCGCCCTCTGCTGGTAGGCTGTTGTATCTCTAGCTAGATGTTAATTGAATTCCGATTTCTAACAGACAGAGCTTAATGATGTTTTAATTGCATTCAATGGAAGAACTTCGTATATACAACTGATACATTTGCTCTTGTAGGAAGGAATGTTAGATTACTTTATAACTGGTTAAGTTTCCATCTGTTGCTACACGTTCTTATTAGTAACTAGAATTACAATAAGATTTCTTAATGAGATGGTTGGAATCTGCCAACTCCATTTACATTTCAGTCACAATGTCCAAATTGGGTATTTTAGTGGTATTTAAATTCTCACATATTATGATAATATATGATGTCACTGTAAAGTCACATGAAAACTTTTTCAAATTTGACGAGTGAAAGTAATAAAAAAAGCATTTTTTTCATTTAAAAATTTTTTTTAGGATAAGACGATATCTTATAAGTAAACCATTTTTCTTCTCAGCTCGCCTTAGGACAACACAGTGCATAGATAAACTATGGTCATCAGCCGATACAGGTTTCATATGGGAGCTGTCAAAAGCTCGGTCAAAATGAAAAGCTCTATCAGAAAGATAGAAGAGAGGAAGAGAACTTCTGACATCATTTCAATCAATCGATTTGGTTGATATCTGTCAAACAGCAAATCATTCTATTTTTGATTTTTAATAATTTTTTCATCAAATATTCACTTAATTGAAATAAAAAAAGGACTGTTAGATTCAGAAAACGACGGGTTATCAAATGAGGCAAAAAAGCAACTTTTTTGGGAAAATTAAAATACCCAATTTAATATTTCATAGAAGTTAGTTTGCAACTTTTGAACACTTGTTGAGAGAGTTTGCCAATAAGGACAATATATTTTGAATATAAATTAGACAAAATTTAATTACCTCCACGACGCTTTTGCCGAGACAAAACAGAAGGTGAGAAATCCGACCTTTCAGAAGCATGTTTTTGGTGAAAAACTCAAGCATTCGTAGGATGGCAGATGTATTTTTACATATAACAAAAATATTAACCGATTAGGTTGAAAACTCCGAAATTCCAAGTAGGGTTGCTGCCACAGTTCCCAACAAACACCGAAGCTGAATTAAAATGCTACTGATTAGGTTACAGCTGATTTAACTCTGAATACAGGTGGTAGACGCTGAATAGATTTAAGCAAAGGCCTCTGTATTCTATAAGTGTTTAAGCAACCAACGAATGCGCTGTAAATCAGCTGCTTCACATAATAGTGTCACAAGCAGATTAGGCGCATCTTCAACCTCTCCACAACCCGTCAATATTCTCAATAATTGTGCTATACTAGCTGAATAAACGATTTATGCGCTGATTAAACATTTTAGCAGCCATTATTATTCAGCCATAGCTGAATATGCATCAAATTAAATTTATGTAATTCAATTCTACAATACTTATTCAGCCGAAATTTGAGAACTTATGCAACCTATTTCGTTTGAGGCAGAAAAAAACACTCGTTAAGCAATTATATCGCCCTTTATATAACCTCTGTGCGCCTTGGTTTCAGCTTTGCGCACATTGGTTATTTAAAAACGCTCAAAAGCCTCTATTAAGCTTCATTGCAGCTTCGAACGCAGCTATTAGCAAGCCCGAAGCTCGATAAAATCACCAAATTTACATGTTTAAGAGCTGAAAAAAGGTTTTTATTTCTAAAACTAAACCATAGTTCAGCCACAGGTTGAATAAATTCAGCTATAAAAGCGTTTGATCAGCCTGAAATTGTTTCTTGGGTAGCTGCTTTCTAAGCTGCAATGGAGCTTAATAGAGGCATTTGCGTGTTTTTAAATAACCAATTTGCGCAATGCTGTCAATTCTATTTTTAGAACGAGAAATAGTTTTGCAAAGCTTTTACAGTCGCTTAACCAACGTCTCATCAACCTTTACGCAGCCAAAAAATAATCTATTTTTAAATAACAAAAATGGAAAGCGTCTTATTTATTTTGCTATGGCGTCGTATGCTATATTTTAAATTTCGAATAACTTGAATTCGTATATGCAAACTAATTAAAAATGCATGTCGCCATCTTTCGGGAATTGAACCACCATCTTCTGATTCAAAAGCACTCACCGTATGATCCGCCCCATCTGCATCTGCAGAACAGACAGTTAAAGTATCTTTACACTTGAAGCAGTCGATAATATCGACAACTGGCATATATTTTTGCTACCAGTCGAAGATCTGACAGTATGTGTGCTGTGAACCGAATGAAAGCTTGGTATTAGTTTGTAAAGCCACTTTAACACCCTTAAGCAGCTTGAAAGTAGTTTGAAAGCTGTGAGCCTAATGAAGGTTTCTACTGGTTCTAAAGCCACTTTAACACCTTTAAGCAACCGTAAAACGGTTTGATGTTGACGGCTGTCTAGAAGCGGATTGTTGGGCAGAAAAGTCCGTTATTAATCTTGTTTATCAGCGTTGGAGGAAAGCTAGTTTGGAAAAAGTTAAAGTAGCTTAAACATCGCTTGGTCAAACATCATTTGAGTGCTTACTTTATGCAGCTTGGATCGCCTTAAAACAATTCGTAAACAGTAAGTGTAGTTTTGGCAATAAAAACCTTTTTTCAGCTCTTAAACATCTAAGTTAAGCTTCGGGCTTGCTAATAGCTGGCTTGAAACTGTAATGTAGCTTAATAGAAGCTTTTGCGCGTTTTTAAATAACCAATTTGCGCAAAGCTGGAAACAAGGCGCACAGAGGTTATATAAAGGGCGATATAACTGTTTAACAAGTGTTTTTTGTGCCTCAAATGAAATAGGTTGTATAAGTTCTCCAATTTCGGCTGAATAAGTATTGTAGAATTGAATTACATAAATTTTATTCCACCTCCCTAGTCTGGAGGTTTGAATTAACCACCGTTACATCCACACGTAGGACCAGCACAATCCGCGGGCGGATAAAGCTGGACGATAGGAGAAGTTCAACAGTGGCAGTTCGACGCGTCTCATTGTCTAGTTTGAATCCAGTTATTCAGGGCTTATCATAATTCAGGCAGTGCTCATCTATTCGATTATCAGCGGTGGAAAGGTAAAAGTCCTGCTTTGAAAAACTCCATTCCCCATAACTGTACGCAGGGTTGGAACGACTGAAGCACAATGGTTGGCTTTGCCGCTTTCTGTTGCATATAAGGCTTGATGCGAGAACTAGCGAAACTAAGCCACTAAACCTAGGAAAACAAACAAATCTGGCAGATGTGATTTCCACGGGAGGGATAAACCAACACCTCCCCCTTGTGTGTTCACAACATCCACATCACTATTTGTACTCTTTTTGTAGACTGGTTCCACTTGCTAAGAGTGGAATATTCTTCTGTTGTTGCTGTTAAACTATGTCGACTAAAGCTCTGCTTGATTGTCAGTGTTGCGAAGCCCGCACTCGTGTGGTCTAATTTTCTCACACACGCGTACTCATTCTAACGAACGCGCCGGCATAAGCATCCTCTTCGGACTCTCGCTCTTATTCATTCATGTACTGCTAAGAGTTTTTGCGAGTGTGTGTTTAGCTAACAGTTACAGTCGACGCTCTCTTTCGTCGTTGCAGCCCGATCTGCTGATACCGATTACTCGCGACGGCTCACACTACCGTCCGTGAGTAGAATCGAGAGCGAAGAAGAAGAAAAGAAAAAGTAATGCAAAATTTGTATCCCAGCGCACCACCAGCCTCGTCACGGGCCGCTGATTCCCCACGAGTTTTTTGACTCGCGAATAAGCTATGCAGGAAGACGATGTGAGGATGAGCGTGCGCGAGTGTGTGGATAGCAGAATGTCCGCACACATCAACGGCGGCTGTTTCTTTTACGCCTGCGTGTGCGGTGTAAGCGTTGAATGCAATGTTTCTCATATTTTTTCGCGTGTAAATAAGCATCTTTGACTACTCGCTCGATTCGCAACATCCAGAGAACTCCTATGTTTTGAAAACTCCAACTGTTGGATTCTCATAGGCACATTATTTTTAGAATCATATTTCGTGCGAGCACGTCGTTCCTATAGATCAATTGAAATTAATTATCATCAACAAGACAAAATCTGTCCTGAACACCGCTCATTGGTTCGAAACGTGTCCTCTAAACGGTTCCGTAGTGCAGCAGCGGCACTGTGAGTATAACCCTTTGAGAACAAAAGAGGTGGGTACACTGAATTGCAACTACTTTTACACCACTTTGCATAACCCAAAGTAAATATTTGCAGTTTAGTGTCGGCTCTACCGAAGCCAACACCCTGACACCACTAAAGGGGAGAAGACCCGTTTTCGGTCAAAACCTGGAAACAGTTTGTGGGGCCAATGTATGTTTATAATGGATTTAGATTTAATACTTAGAGTATGATTTTTGAAGCTTTGGATCTTGTTAGTTAAATTTTTAAAGCAAATAGCAGGGCCAAGTTCCGGTTCAATGGAAATGACAGCACTCGCTTCGACCCTTTCGCCGAAGCCAAAGAGGAGCTGACATTTTACTATGATTGTCTCCTGCTGCTGGTGTGATGAATCTTACTTTTAATTAAAATGCTGCACCGGCAAGATCCGTTGTTCGGTTATTATGTTACTGCTACTGCTGAAGTATCGGTAGGAGTATTGGAGAACCGAGCGTTTGCCGTTGGCCACGTGCGAACTGCACCCACCACGTATCGAGGAGGCAAGGCACGTTTTTAATTTGGTCCGAAAATTTCTGCTGAACGGAATTGGAAATGGCCATCGACGAGAAGGGGTAATATTTTTTTTTGTTGGTCTGAAATTAATAAATGAAACGATTTACTTTGTTTGCACTGTGTAGCATAGTTTTTCAATGTGCTACTCTCGAGATTCCAGGGAGTTAGTAGTGGTGCGTGATAAGAATACTGTATGATTCCGCCAGTCTGGGATTGTTCGTGTTTTATTTTCATTCAATATTTTTGGAAGTACTTTCAATTTGGTAATGCTTAGTAACACTGCTTTTCGAATGCTGTGAATGTTGATTGTTTTGTAGACAACATATTGTTTGCCTCGAGAGCATGGGTGTGACAATTCAAAGAATATACCATCATTCTAGAAATTTAAACTGCCTGTCTGGGGTACTGTTGATAAATTGTTATTCGTAACTAAACAATTCTTATAACAAAAAGAAATAATAAAAATAACTGCATCAAAAGGAAGAAATGAAATTTTTCTGGATCAAATTTATTATAATTTCATACAGCTGATTCAATTCCAGACATTGATGTCTATTTACGTTATGATAGTGAAAATATCTGCCAATAAAGCATTTATCTGCTCTCCCAATTATGCATCCTGATTGTGCCAGATTGCATCAAGCCTGTTTTTGTGCGAAATTATTTCTCTTTGTTGTCATCCTTCCCAGTGATCAGCACCAGTAGACACATCTAAGTTGTGCTTTTGTTTGATTTTTTCTGGAATCTTTCACTTCATAATTTAAGTGGCTAGCATTTTCGAAAAATGCCCACTTCTAGCAGAAGAATGTGACATTTGACACTGCATCCGGTTGTCCGTCCCAACGTAACGTCCAACCATAAAAGGCTGATCAGCGTGCCTGCCCGACACCTACACGGCTGCTCTTAGCTTGGCTCCCATTTTCCAGCTGCTGCCTGCTGAAATGGCTCTTTTAAAAACGGCCACATCCAGCGTGAGTCGGCAGATGAAAAGCAATGAAAATTAATGTCGCATCCTCATGTGTTTTTCGCCTTCATTATTTTCGGGTCAGCAACTATCCTGCCATCCGAAGAAGTGTACGCTGGCTGCTCGGTCGGGGAGTCCGTGTTGTATTCATTCGTTCCCAGATCCCACACGCTGCCGGGTAAGTGAGAAGAAAAACGTTAATCTCTGCAGTTTTTTTTCCTGCAAGTCATTCATTTTTTCTTCCAACTCCGAGGAGATAGTGGAAAAAAAGCAAACTAGCCTTTTCACACGAGGAAGAAAAAAAAGCGACGCACAGCACCGACAACAGAAGCGAGGAGAAAAACAGTATTCGAAGTGCAAGCGAAAAACACAAACTTCAACTCGGGGAGGAAATTTAATTTTCATAATGGAAAATGGAAAACAGTTGTACTTTCGGACGGAGAAGTCCCCCGTCTGTGTACCCTGCCTGGTTTTACCCTTCGTTTCGGCACTATCCGACTGACAGAGTGGAAGTTTCTATAGATAACTTTTCGCAACGTTCACAGGCCGTAAACTTTTTAACTACTTTCTAAACAGAAAGCTGCACACGCGAGCAGGCCCGTTGTTCATTGGTAGGATACTGTCCTTTGCTCACTGCTGACTAGCTGGTGGAATGTTGAGAAGGTTAATTTTTCAACACGAGGCTGTGCGCTGCAATGAACTGATTTAAAATTTCAATACGCTTTCAACAATAAATAACGAACAACAAACAGGTG